>NW_024583112.1:72877-185519 GCF_018398535.1 Haplochromis burtoni | reverse complement strand
AGACTAATGCGTCACTCCATCTAAAATCAACACTGTTCTTCTGCTTGACTGTCTACAATTTGCATAAAAAACTTTACGGTCTGAGCACAACTTCCAGGCAATGCTGCCGCTTATGTCATAAATAATGACTGTTGTGAAACTGGAGATGGTGAAGCAGAAAATTTTCTGAACAATTGGACGATTTGAGAGGAATTGCCCTAATCACAATTTTCTCAGTTCTTCAGGAGAAAATCCATTGATAGCTGTGATCCACACACATATATATAAATGAGTGTTATTTACTTTTTCTAGGTGATAGTCATCTAGTAGATGACTCTGGTCAGTGAGCACAGGAAGATCATCATCAACTTCCAGCAGGTACTCGGGTTCTTCTACCTCGGAGGCGTCTGAGCTGCACAGACTCTGGCAGCGTTTGGAGTCTTTCACTGTGATGATCTGAAGGAGGCAAGCAGAAAAAGTGTCATCATGTTACACTGCTATCCACTGCTCTCCTTTTATTTGTTATTTGGGAAGTTTTTACTGCATTACATATATAAGTTTAATGGCCTTAAGTACAAAGGTTGCAAATGATTTAAACCACAAAACCAGAACTATTGAATGGCAACAAAACTGCAATGCATGGTGACAGAACACATTTGAACCTCCACAGAACCTCCTAACACGAATACATTCAGCAGAGTAATCTTACCTCAACATAAGGCTCCATACAGTCACTGGCGATGTAAAGCACCTTAATATTTTCTGCCAGCTGCTTCATAGCTCCTGATTTCCCTGTCAAGCGCTGCTCTCTGCTGTACCACATGTCTGCTAACCAAACTGCCATGAAGGCAGTTCTTATATACACTGGGTTACTTTCTCTTTCTGTCTGCAGGCTTATTGGTCAGACATTTGAGTAGATGTCTGCTGATTGGTCAGCTCTGACAGTGAATAGTTTCTTTTCTCACTAAACAGGAAAGTGAGGTCTGGTTCTGGGATGTAGAGGGAAAGAGGATGTCCATATATAGACCCTACACCCTCAGGGATAACTGCCAAGCTCTGTGATTGCACTTACTGTAAGTCACTAAGGAGGGCTTGCTGTGTAAAAATGCCTGAGTGTAAGAGAGCTTGAGAATATCAACTTTGGAAGACCTTTGTTAATTATTTCCCGAAAAAATTTTCAGTAACAAAATTGTTTATAGTATTGCATCTGTATACCACCAGAGTGGATTTTTAAATCCAAGAGTCATCATATACATCAGCAAAAAAGAAAAAAAAATGTAAAAAGTGGTAAGATTTCAGCAACTCGGGTGCAAGAAAAAAAAAAATTTAAATTTGCCATTATGGAAAAATACGGTAAATTCATATGCTTTTAATAGGATAATAACGTAAAGATTTTTAACTTTAAATTGTATTTTTTTTTACAGATTTTCATATTTAAAAAATGTATTTGCATGTGTAAAATCAGTGAAATTACCTAATAATTTTGTCCTATACTGTTGTAATGCAATTAATGAGGCTTAAAATTTCAGGAAAGTACTTTTATTAATTGGATTTTACTATGTGATTTTATGTCAGAAATCTTGTACTTTTATTCCATGATTAATGTAATATTATTGTCAGGTTCAGTGCAAGAACAGGATGCAAATGCAGGACTTTCCAGTTAGCAACAGTGAGTTTATTTACAGTGAAATAGAGAACAATAAAGTTAACCGTTTCCAACAACGTAGCTTCCTCTGTGGTGCTCCAAACTCCTGCACAGTGCTCGTCTGGTGGTGAAACGCCAACACTTGATAATTCCCAACAGCTCCGCTCCCGTGACACACTCCTTTCCAGGTTCCAATGAAGAAAAAATGTGATGATCAATTTGGCGTACTCACGGGACGGGAAATCCTTCTGGCCTGATGTTTGCCCATAAACTGGCATGTTGGACACACACACACACACACACACATACACACAGAAGAAGCAGGGGAGCAGGCCAGTCGATTGACAAGGACAAATATGATATGCTTCTTTTTTTTTTTAAATGTCAAAAAAATTGTCGCTAAACTAAGAAATGAGTTTGAGTTTGTAATTACATGAGTTAACTTTTTATTTTTGATTATATCAGCTGTAAGATGGCTTTGTATAGCACATTTCAAGATAAAAATCACAAAGTGTTTCACAGAAGCTAAAACATAGAAACAAAAACGAACCAAAAGCAAGTTTAAAATGACGAGTTTTTAGCTGATTTGTAAAGAGGACCACTCAGTCTACAGATCTCAAGCTCAAAGGAAAAGAGTTCCAGGGTCTGGGGGCCACAATACCATAGCTCTGTCACCTTTTGATTTCAGCCTTGTGTGCTGGACAACCAACAAGCCCTGATCACATGACCTCAGGGACCTGCTGGGGAAGTGATAAAAACAGGATCAAACCAGAGATTTAACATGAGCGTCCAAAGTCAGAGTTGAATCAAAAGTTACACCAAGATTCCTAATAGAAGATTTGCCAAATGTAGCAAGAGGACCTAAATTTTCCATAACCTTGGGCAAACAATTATGAGAAGCACATACAAGGACTTTGGTTTTCTCCTCATTAAGTTAAAGAAAGTTGTCAGCAATCCAACCTCTGATAAAGTCTATGCACCTATGCAAAATCTGTAACTTGGAAACACCTTGGGGCTTAAAGGAGATATACAACTGAATTTCATCTGCATAGCAGTTATAAGAAATGTCCTTAAAACTGCTCAGAAGGTGCGGACGAGGGAGTAAATACAACAAAAACAGCAAAGGCCCCAATACAGAACCTTGTGGCACAGAATATGCAAAAGAAGTAGAAGAAGACATAAACTTAGAGGTAGCCAAAGAAAAGGATCGTTCACACAAATAAGATGCGAACCGATCAAAGCAGACCCAGATATACCCACACAGTGTCTCAGCCTATCTAGCAAAATGTGATGGTTGACAGTATCAAAGGCAAAGGTCAGGTCCAACATCAAAAGAACAGAGCATTCTCCTGCATCACATTTCATCAAGGTGTAACTGGAGACTCTAAGAAGTACAGTTTCAGTAAAGTGAGCTGTACGAAAGCCAGACTGGAATTTTTCCAGAATGCTGTAGTCATCCAGAACAGCTATGAGCTGGTTAGCCACAACCTTTTCTAAAGTCTTAGTGATGAATGGTAGTTTTGAAATTGGTCTATAACTGCTAAGAAGAGAAGTTTCAAGCTTGTTTTTCTTAAACTGTGGGTGAATGACAGCATGCTTACAGTAAACAGGGACCTGACCAGAAACCAAAGAAGTATTGATAATTGTAAGCTCACAGGGACCGATAGACTGAAAGACATTTTTAAACAAAGATCCAGCTAAAAATATAAAGAGAGCAAGAGGATGCTTTCATTGAAGTAACTAATTTGACAAGCTCAGGTAAGGACACGGGTAAAAATCTTTCTAAAATAACAGGCCTAGCTTGAGTTGGAGCAGACAACAGAGACAGAGAAGGAGAGATACTGTTCCTCACATTACTAACTTTTTCAACGAAGAAAGAAACATTTTTAATCTAATCTTCATTCCATGAAATTGGGACAACAGGTGGAGCAGGAGCAACAATATCACTTATGGTGTCAAATAGTACCTTGGGGTTACCTCTGCTCTTTGAAACCAAGTCTGAGAAACAGGCAGCCCTCGCATCTCGAACTGAAGTGTTAAATAAAATGAACGAGATGAACATGTAAATGAGTTTTCCTCCATAATTACTCAACTTTCCAAAAGGGAATCCTGTCAATTATCCAGGTGGGTGACTTTAAAACAGGAGCTAATCTGGTTTTGATTGTCTAAAAAAGAAAGACAATGATTAGTAAAAAGATTTGTTACTAAATCAACATCTTTATAGGAAGGTAGATAGGCTATTACTCCTTTATGATTACAAGGCAGTCTGGGCAATGAGCTATCTGAACCTTTTCTGTAATTTCACAGATGTTTTGTTTACAAATGAAGCCCAAAGAGTCATGCTGACAGATTTCTTTCATTATGTTTCATTATTTATGTGGTAAAACTGAGAAATGCTGTTGAAATTGCACTTCTTTTCTTATATTTAGATATCACAGGGATCGGCTGTGTAGGTAAACTTTTTTCCACTGACAAAAAGGGGATTTTTACTGGTCGGGCCTACTTAAGATCAAAGTGCGCTCTATGTGGCAGCTGATTTAAAATGAGTTTGACATCCCTGATCTCGGCTGAGCTAAGATCAGGTAGCTGAAAAGAAAAGAATAAATGGAAAACCAACATTTGGCAATGAAGATTGCTCATGTGAAATAAGTCAGAATAATATGGAAAGACTGATATGGGACTATTATCTCATCGACTGAGATGACTTGGCTAAATATAGAGAATCATAAGTGGGTATGTGAACACTCTGACGTCTGACATCAACACCACAGCTGATAAAACAGACTTGATAAGAGAGACTTTTAAAATGTTAGCTAATGTTCCAGTAATAATGATAATACACATTTTGGCTCACAGATCTGAAAAACAGTTCCTCCCTCTGAGCTAAGTGTGAATTTTACCTTTTTTTCAACAGTCAAACAACAATATCTCTTTCGTCCTCTGTTGCTTGAAACTATTTTGATGTTGCTGGAAATGAGACTAAAATTTCCACAAATATATTTTACTACAAAACTGTACAAAATGTTTTGGATTGATAAGCTTTCTTAAGTATGTGAAGTTTTCATGTCTGTGAGACTACCAGTTTGATTTAAAATGTAAACGTGTATTTAGGCTTCTTCAATCGGAAATATTTCCTTGTTTATGTTCATTCATAATTTTGCACGAAAGCTCAGCTTCTGATTAAAATAAGGAAATCACCTAAAAATGACACACAAGGTTTAGTCCCTTCGTATTCCTCATAACAAGTAACTAACTCAGTGATGTGGTGAAAGTGCGTATAGTGAAAAATGACACCTCTACTCGAGTATAACAGGAAACACGAACTTTTAATGTGATTTCACAAGAAAACAGTGGCAGCGCCAGCACTGCCTGACGGTCATGTACCATTTTTTGCCATTTCCTGAACAGCGTATTTAAATGCACAGATGATAAACATCTGTCTATTTGACGTCAAATCCATGTGTTTGACGTTTTATTCAAAGTGTTTTTCACAGTCTGGTTGCTTCATTTACATAAAGCAGAACATTTTTCACTTAAGGTCCCTTCTTCCTCAAGCAGCACATCTAGCAGACAATCAGCTTTTGTAGTGCAATGTTGTCCTTATATTACTTTCAGCGCTCCTATTTTGGTCCTCACTTACATGGAAAATGTTAAAACCAGATCAGCTGTTTTTGGTCCTACCAGTGTTACAGTGATTTACTATTAAATACTTAATTTAATATGACAACACATTGATACTTCAACAAAAATGCAAACTGTAAAAAATCCTTTTAAAATCATCTTTTTATAAATATGCATTCATGTAAAAATAAAATAAAAATAGATTCTTTCTTAAATCTTGAATCTCATTACAGCGGCTGCAAACTTTTCATTCAATGCTGCTCTCTTTAATCAGAGAGAAAGTCTAGGAGGTCTTTGAGCTTCAGGTGCCAGTTACTGACTGGGCTTAGCACAGAGGCTGCAGCTGAAGTGGCATGACCCTGAACTACACGATTACAGGGAGGCACTCATCTTCAATAGGCACAGCTCCAGCAGGCAGAAAGCCCGAGAGCCCCGTCAGCAGGCTTCAAACTGTACAAGAGGAACTCTGAACCATGTGCACAGACGACAGCAGACGCTCCATCAGGATACGTACAGTAGTGGCTAAACGACCCACACATCTTGAAGTCTGGGAGCTCCACACAGAACAACAGGTCCTGCTTTGATTTTAGCTCGGCTTTTTAGATGTTCACAGTCAATTCTGCACAGTCCAGACCTCCAGGTCTTGTACAATAAAGTCCTCATTTGTGGAGAGAGGTGCATTGTGAAAAGTCGGACTGGAAAAGCTTGAACCACGGTACAGATCAGCATCCAGCCACAGGGCAAAGCCACTCCTAAAGACAGAGAGAACAATAGCACTTTAATATCAGATCTTTGAAAACTCACTGATAGGAAAATAAATAAATAACTGTATAACTTACCCTCCTCCACCGAGCTGCAATGAATCCCAGTTTCCACTCACAAAGTACGAGTTCACCCCACTCCACTTGTATACCTAGATAACAAAGACATAAAAACATCTTAAACTCTGTGCAGATTTCTACAATAAGTGAAATAATTTCATGAAAAATCATCCTGTAAATAGACTAGAGGTAAAACATTAATAAAAGTTCAACTCTTACCTGGAAGTCGGGATTGAAGCTGTACAAGAAGGTTTCTCCAGTACCGTAGCAGTATTTACTGACTCTGAATGGATCTGAAGAAAAAGCCCCAAACACCTGAAAATACACCAAGACACCAGTTTGTTAAAGGAGATGCTGGTAATGGAGGAATCCGTCTCATTTTCTTGGTACAGAAAATTCTTGGAGACTAAAGAGCAGGATACAAACCTTTTTGTGCATGTCTTTGACCACCAGCAGTACAGGGCTGTCCACCTCAGCCATGTTCCTGTACAGAGTCTTCAGGCTGCTCCCATGGACGGCTGTGCTGTAGACCAGCTGCCATTGATAACCCCGGGTCCTTGCTGGCATTTGAGCAGCAAGCTGTTTGACAAAGAGTTGCTCATCAGATTATGTCCTGACAGACTAATAATAATTTTCTCAATACCTTCAGAGAAAAACCTCTGATCATTGTGATCTGCACCAAATGTCCAGCTAGTTTAATGTGAAGGTTAGTTTTACTAACTTTTTCCAGGTGGTGGTCATCTAGCAGAAGGCTGTGGTCGCTGAGGACAGGGAGAACATCGTGGTAACTGAGTTCTTCTGCCTCAGAGTCGTCTGAGCTGCATAGACTCTGGCGGCGTTTGGAGTCTTTCACAGTGATGATCTGTGAGGCAAGCAGAAAATTGCAAAGATATATTCATTGTCATCAAACAAATTCGCTCCCTGCTTACTGTCACAGTAATACTCACTGCTGTTGCATTTTTGTTACTCGGGAAAAGTTTAGGGGCCTTGCATATTAAAAAGTTTTGATTTATTTAAAACTGAGCACAAGTACCACAATAACTGAACTACTGGATGACAACAAAGCAGCAAAGTATGGTGACAGAAAAACATTTGAACCTCCACAGTAACTTCACTGCACTTCCTAACATGAATACATTCAGCAGAGTAATCTTACCTCAACATAAGGCTCCATACAGTCACTGGCAATGTAAAGCACCTTAATATTTTCTGGTAGGTGCTTCATAGCTCCTGATTTCCCTGTCAAGCGCTGCTTTCTGCTGTACCACATGTCTGCTAACCAAACTGCCATCCAGCAGCTCTTTTAAATACACTGAGTTACTTTCTCTTTCAATGTCTGAAGTGTTATTGGTTGGAAATCTTAGCAGACGTTTGCACATTGGTCAACTCTGACAGTGAACAGTTTCTTTTCTCACTAAACAGGAAAACAAAATCTGGGTTAGGTTTGTAGAAGGAAACAGGATGTCCATATATAGACAGAGGGCATTCCCACAGCCTCACTTTTAACTTTTAACAATAACTGCCAACAAATTTGTCAGGCCACCACTCATTATAAGGTTTATGCCACAGCCGCACTAAATTAACAGTATTGGTAATTAACAAAATCATGTTTTATGTTTCTGTAATTGTTAACCTACCAGTATGTGCAAATGAATAATGCATAATATGAATATTATGTATATTTTTTAGAGCTAAAGTATAACTATCCCTGAATATTCAAACTAAAAAGTATTTGGGTTTTTTTGTTTTAATGAAAGGTGGTTTAAAAACATTTTTAAGCACCGTAAGAACACCTGAGCATCAGAGAGCTGATTCTTGGAGTGTTCTGTGTGTGCTTAACCTTCGAGATATAATAATGTGTGTTTTTGTGTATATCTTACCTCCCACTTTTTAGCAGCGGTGTTGATGGGCTTGCTGAGGATCTTATTGATCGCTGCGATGTCCTTCTCCACAACCAGAATGTGGTTCTGATTTTTGTCTTTGATGACGTAATGCGGTTTCCACTGGTTCTTGTCGCCTTTGTGGCAGACCTCTGGTGACCACTGCGCAAAGAATGTGTAGAGGTGGTCAACCCTGTAAAAAAAAATTATAAAATTTAGGGGTTTTTTAGGTTACCAGTATACTTATATAGCTGTAGATGGTTGACTTCTTATACCTTAGATAAAGAGTTTAAAGGGTTCCTGAGATCAAGTAAAATGCTAAGAAGCACAATGACATGGCAATATCAGAAAACTAGCGAGTTACTCATACTGAATAACAACACAGGCTACATTTTCTCCATTTTCCATAGAAGTTACAATATAATAACAACTATTAAAAAAAAGCCTCTGCAATCTAAGATGTACCTGGAAATAAACTGCAACAGTTATACTTGTTTTAACCTTTTTGAGCAATTATCATCTTTGAGTTAATCCTGGAACATGTGTGGGAATGAGAAATCACTATTTCCATCTGTCCATGTTGGAGTCTGCTTTGTCTACAGTTTCAATCAGACATGACTGACAGTTCAGAAATCCCCTCTAGTCTCTTCCATCCCTCTCTGGTTTACCATGCCAGACTCTTTGCTGCAAGCCAGCAAACTCTTGAAAGGAAATCTCAGTGACTCAATGACTAAGACTGCTTCCTTTGGTTCAACGTATGTCACAATGTACGCATCCAACATAAAGAACACTCATTTCAACATTTTCACATGACAGTTTCTTTTTGCATGCACTTGAAATCTGACGTGCAATCAAAATCTTTTACGTTTCTGCAGTTTTAAGTGCACGTTTACTTCTTTGAATTAGCTGAAACTAACTAAAGCTTTGTCTGATTCAAATGCAGTTCGCACCACCATAATCACCCAGCACCCAGCATAACAATGCTCATAGATATACTGATTTGTTCTACTTACTCTCCAACGCTATATGCAACTCCCATGGCTGAATGGAGATGAATGTCCCGATAAAAATCTCTTAAAGAAGCAGTCAGGACTCTCAGCGCTGATGAAGCGTTTGAACTTGAGTCTCTGCCATTCCCGCTTTTTATATGAGCAGGACAACTGCTGAATCAAGCTTCAGTGAACATTAACCCTCCCACTCCCTCTTCACACAGCTTACACGGGCTGCACGTATTCATGCAGGGATTACACAACAGCGCCTGAAAGCCAAAGCTAGTGATACATTAGCTTGACCTGCTCTGCAGCTCTACCATTAAGGTTAGCAGGAGCACAGCTGAATTCTGTGTCAAAGCTAAGATGTGGATGAGTGGTGAATGACACCACTGTTGCACTTTTCAGTCCAGTACATTCATCTTACAGCTACACTTCATGAGAGCTCCAGAACACTAAAATGAATCATGCATAGCAAAGTTAACACCAGATACTGAAAAGCTCCTTATGTGTAAATGCATCACTAAAACAGTGAAATTATATATAAGATATTATATATAAGAATATGACAGTGGACAAGGACTTTCTTGCAGCTGGCTTGCTCAGGTTTCCTTTGGTCATCGGCTTGGCATCAAATCAGGAAGGATGAGGCAATAAAGGAAGGTGGTCTGTAGAAAACACCCAGTTAGAACAGAGTTATTGGGTTTACGCTACCTCAGTACATTTTTATATTGAATGACTTGATGATTGCAATGACATCTGCCTGCACCTATGATTTTTTATCTTATCCTTCCCATTTCTTATAAGATTGTTATAAAGTCTTAACAAAAAGGACCTCAACTGTAGTATTGACCATTTAGAAAAGATGAGTTTTCAGTGCTGACCATTTAGATTAACAAACAAATGTTTCAAGGGCCCCAAATGATCTGAACACGCTGAGCTGTTGATTCAGTAATCCAATTTGTTCAGAGCTGAGTTGAGCTTGTACTTTCCAAATAACTTCACTTTCTTGACCAGATTTTTCCACAATTTTCTTCAGCAATAATGACATAGGTTTATTCATGTTCAGCCAAAGAGGTCAGAAGATTACAATGGGTACATTCTGGGGTCAGCAATCAGCCTTGATATTCTTACACAAAACCAATAGAACGAAAAAGATAAAAATTCAGACAGTGTCCACTGTGACACAGTGACAGGATTGATTAGTAAACACAGATCAATAAACATAGATTTACCCGGACAGATATGAGTATATACACGTGCAAACAAGCAGATGCATGCACTTATTGTCAAAAACACACAACTGATGCATTCTTCAGTCAGCAATGTCAGCTTGACACGCGTGCACACACCTGCAGGAACACGCCTACCTCCTTGTTATAATCGACTCAAAGAGGACCTACTTGGATTTATTTTTAATGTGAGATTCATAATGTTCCCGATGATGCTGACATCGTGCTTTAAATGTAGTTATCCTGTGCTGACTGAAACGTGCATGTTTACAGCAGTTAACGTGCAAGAAACTAGTCTTGCACAGTGGGATAATGGAGTGACAGGGTTCATCACAGTTGAAAACAGCTGTCCGTGTGCACAGGCCATCCTGAGATCCTAAAAAGATTTTCAGATTTTCAGATGAAAGAACACGTTGCTCTTAGCAATACTGTCTAGAACATTTCTTGCTCCACCTCTTCTTGAACCCTGTCTGTTCCCTGCACGACTCCAGCCAGACATACAAAAAACCACAAAAAAAAAATCCTACTGAGTCCACATCACACACATGCACACGCAGCCTCACACACAAGAACACAAATACCATAAAACATCCATGCACGCATGCACGTACGAACTATTTCCTCAATCCTGCAAGAGGAGTGTAGGATTTAAATGTATGTATGTAATTTAAATTTGTATAAGCTGTAGATGTTTTTTTGTTTTTTGGCGACGACTAGGCGACAAAAAAGTTGTATGAGTCGGTGGAGGGGGAGGGGGCCCTCCGTGTTCTGGTTACCAGCACCGACCTTTGCAGTGAGCAGCGTCGGTTACGTGCAGCCCGAGTTTTTCACCCGCGCTGAGGACAAAAGAAAAGAAAAACTTATTGAAGTTCGATTAACACACCTATGTGCATCTCCGATAGTTCCTTCACAATAAAAGCATCAAGCTGGATCACCATTTCAAAGCTTTTAACTTGAAGTCAGAAACGCCGGAAATGTCTCGTTTGCATTCACAACAGCGCTGAGACGTAAACAGTCCTTCACAGCGAAATGTCTTGAAGGTACAAAGACGGGAGGAGACAGACGGGAGTTTGTAGCAAAACACTGGCACGTGCTGACCGTGACCGACCGGTTTTTCGAGCACGAGCAGCATTAGAGTGATGATGGGTGTAAAAAAAACAATGAGCACGATTTTTCACGTAGATTGCACTATGCATACCCTTCATTATTATATTAATGTACAGTATGCATAGAGATATGTGAAGTGAATTTCAAGTGCATGTAGGCTAAATATTAAAAGGCCGCTTTATGCGTTCACCTAAAATAAAAGTATTCATGCAGAACAGTCAGTTTTACTAGTTCACCGGTTGTTGTTTATGAGAAGTGATAGAGGAAAGCTCATGACGTCCCTAAATTAAAATCCAGTTTAGTCAAATTATCTGTGCAGATGAGTGAAAAGGAGATATATTCACCAGACCAAAGGTAGCTTTCAATAAAATGGGTCTCATATATTAACTGTAAAGCATGATGAGGAAATGGTCAGTGTGCAGTCACTTACTCAACGATTCAATTAATCTATTCAGAGAGCTCAGGATAACTTGTCAAAAAGATGAAGACGGACTGGACCTTTCAACAGGACGATGAAAATTTACAAATAAATAGTATCAAAAAAGATCAAAGGAAATCCTTTTCAAAAATCCCATTAAAACTTTGAGCGAAAACCCTTAAACACTCTGGCACAGAGACGATTTTCATGGACCGGTTTTCAGTTTGTGTTATGCGTATAAGGGGGTGATGTTGTTTACTACCAGTGGTGTACTTAACCTTTCCCACAAAATACACTGATACTCATCCAGATACGTTCAACAAGCTGTCAGTTTCATTTTCCCATGACGTCATCACTAAATATAGTTATTATTGTGTTTTTTGTAATGGTAGACAAAGTGTTTGTGGTTTGGTAATAGAGCAGCAGCTATTGGGCAATGCTAAGAAAATGCAAAAAGCACACCCAAGATAGAGCAATACTTTTTAATACTTAATAGTTTTTTGTATTCATATGCAGGACTCACATGCACAACAGTGTGTCAGTGCTGTAAATGTTACGCTTTTCTGCTGGTGAGCACTTGTTATTACACAATGAACCATCTGAATACACCAACAATGGCAGTGAGGAAGAAGAAGGCCGCATTCAGGCTTATTCAGTTATCACTGTCGGGCCTTGCTGGACATGTAACCTCTAACGCATCTTAATTGTTGCAAACAAGCTAGACTCAAAACTGAATGTTGTTCCCGGTTAAGCATTCAATTTGAACAGGTTCAGTAGATGATTTCATTTTGATGTCATCCTGTAGAGATATTTCCTAAAACAGTTATACAGAATGTAAAAATATGTTTTGACAGTTTGTCATTACTTAAACCTCATATGTAAAAAAAACAATTTACTCAGTCTTGCTAAAGAAAAAGTAAAGTTCTGTATGCGTGCAACTGAAGAAACTTGTTTTGAGTCTGTGCTGAAATCATATTCAATCAGGTCATATGTATATAAGAAAAATGTCATGCCCATAGTTTGAACTGTACATGAGGATTGATTTGATTCAGAAATCAGTTTAAGGGTCAGGATACGCTTCATGGTCATGAAGCATATGCATGTGCTGTTTTTTAACACCATAATTCCCTCCACACTCACCACCAAGCTGGAGCATCTGGGACTCAGCTCATCTATGTGTCAGTGGATCTCCAACTTCCTAACTGGCAGACCACAGGCAGTAAGGATGGGCGGACATGTCTCAGCCTCCACCACTCTCAGCACTGGAGCCCCCCAGGGGTGTGTTCTGAGCCCCCTGCTGTACTCTTTGTACACATATGACTGTGTGGCCACTACCAGCTCCACCACCATCATCAAGTTTGCTGACGACACCGTCGTGGTGGGCCTGATCTCTGATAACAACGAGACGGCCTACCTGAAGGAGATTAGGAATCTGGAGAACTGGTGCCAGAGGAACAACCTCCTTCTAAACGTCAGTAAGACAAAGGAGCTGATAGTGGACTTCAGCACTAAGCAGGAGAGGAACTACCAGACCCCCGTCATCAACGAGTGCCCAGTGGAGAGAGTGGACAGCTTCAAATACCTCGGAGTTCACATCACGCAGGACCTGTCATGGTCCTGTCACATCAACACCGTGGTGAAAAAGGCCCGACAGCGTCTCTACCACCTCAGACGCTTGAGAGACTTCCAACTGCCCTCCAAGGTGCTCAGGAACTTTTACTCGTGCACCATAGAGAGCATCCTGGCGGGAAACATCTTAACCTGGTTCGGGAACAGCACCATGCAGGACAGACGAGCTCTACAGAGGGTTGTGCGGTCAGCTGAGCGCACCATCCGCTCCGAGCTCCCTGACCTGCACTCAATCTACAGCAGGCGGTGCTGGACCAAGGCCAGGAAGATCGTGAAGGACCTCAGCCATCCCAACAACAGACTGTTCTCTCTGCTGAGGTCAGGAAAGCGATTCCGCTCCCTGAAGACCAACACAGAGAGACTGAGGAGGAGCTTCTTCCCGCAGGCGATACGGTCTCTCAATCACACCACCACACAGTACTGACCCACACATATGGTTCTTACACACACACTGGACTTTCTGGACTTTGTTTTTGCACAACACTGGTCACTATATTCTTCATTTCCGGTTAATACTTGTACAGCTGCTGTTATTGTGTATATATTTATTTATATTTAGATTTCTTCATACATTCTTATATAGTTCTATATTTATTTTCAACTTTAATTTATATATTTTATCTTATTCTTCCCAGTTAAATTTACCCTTCATTCTAATTTGTGTTGTACAGTTATTTCATTTTTAACCTTAATTTATATTTTATTCCTTCCTAGTTAAATTTACCCTTTTTAATTTTTCATATTTATTTCCTATCTTATTCATAGCCTTTTCCTTTTTTGTTTTCTTTAGGTCACGAGCAGTTGTCCAAGCATTTCACTACATATCGTACTGTGTATGACTGTGTACGTGACAAATAAAATTTGAATTTGAATTTTATACAGGATCTGTCTCTGACATGTGTAGTGTAGAGACATCCTGATTCATGTGTAGGTTGCGGGGAAATTTCGGCACATAATTGATTTGTCACTTTATTACAAAACTGATACAGCAGTGGTTTGTGTGTGGGTGAACAAGCAGGTAAACCCACAGTGTGTGTGTGTGTAAGTGAGTTCATTGTGGAAAGCGTAGAGACAGTTTCCGCACAGTTTTGGTGAAAGTGTCTGATTTCAGTTTGGTTGTCCTACTAGACTATAGATTGTACATTTTTATTACAATTGTAATAAATTTAAAGATTTTAATCCAATCTTGTCTATAAGTCTATGAATGATCAGGTTACCTACAGTTTAACTACATTATACATGTTTTAGGGTTTACATCATTTTATCTTGTTCAGTCCGTAGCTGGTTTCCTTTTTGTTTTTGAGTTTTTGATTTTCCTTTCCTCAAAATCTTCTTGCTGGGAACTTTGAGTACACATAACCAGATTAACGCAATCATGCTTTTGTTTCTTTTTTTCTCCTGCAGCAAATCTGATAGCTTACAAAAACTGGTTTGTACTAGTTCATAGACTGTTAGTCAGTGTGTTCGTTGTGTGTTTCTGTCAGAAGCTACAACGTCAGCATATACATATACAGTCCATACCTTTACCTTATAAACCTATGTGACTGTAAGACATCAATATTTCATCTCATACAACCCCTTAACCTACTCCAAAGAAAAGTGCTTATTCAGCACTTTTAAGTAGCTGAGACATTTTAATTTTAACTGCATTTAATGACACTCTGACGTAACAGGCGATAAAGGACAGATTTAAGGCTGATGAAAGTGTAATGGGTCTAGGTGTTCCAACTCAAGGTTAATCAGTGATGTTTCTATGAGTACAGCTTTCACTGACCTACATGCAAAACCACTCTAAGGGGCACAGAGGTTAAAAAAGGCTACGGTCTACAGCGACTGTGCACAATGAACCAAAGTGAGACTTCCTCTGCAGTTGGGGCGTCAATGTATGGGAAATGTTTGTGGTTAAAAAAAAGAAAGGAGATAAAATATGCGTCATTTCTTGCGTATTTCCTGTCTAAAATTCAAGTGAATTGTTTTGCAGTAATTTTACTTTTTAAAATATCAAAACAAACATTAGATGACATGTGTTATAAAAAAGAAATGCTATTTTTCTCATATATACCATGCTTATACAACAAAACAACTGAGATATCAGTGAGGGTGGTTTCTGTCTGAGCAGCAGGGTTGGAAAAACCCCAGACTATTCTAATAGTTGTCAAACTACGTCTTTATTGATATATAAATTTACTGGGAATCATGACTTTATTGCATTACTTTATTGGACTTTGATGTCATCTTGTGATGTCGCACCCTTTGTTCTAAATTGTTTGGCATTGTCGTGTGGCTTATTTCGTGACACGTGATCGTCTCCTCCATTATGTGCATAATGCCTGTATGAATGTGCAGAAACATTATGGATGCACACTCACAGCACTTTTCATTTTGTATGTCGTTAGAAATTAATTGCAAATAATCACAGAAGCAACTGTTGTTGTTGTTGTTGATGAATTGAATTGAATTGAATTGAATTGAATTGAATTGAATTGAATTGAATTGAATTGAATTGAATTGAATTGCTATGTGCTGCCTGTGCTACAGTCTGCTAGAGTTCATTTCAAAGGTTGGCTCTTTTCCTACATTCTGGCTAACAGGTTCTGGTGGCCTGCCAAAACCAATACTTACTTAGCAGAGTGAACATTTTTTGCACTTTAGACCAGATTGTACTTTACTTAGCAGAATCCAAGGCCACCTCTGTGCTCCCTGTCAATTTTTGCTGTCACAGTACAGTCTTCCACAGACAGCCATAAAAGCTACACACGTCTTTCTACAAGTAAATGACCCAGTGGAAAAATGCTGCATCAGTTTACATTGTTAAGTGAGTTAGGTAATCTTCAATGTCACATAAGGCCAGATACATTAATGACTAAAATGCAGCAGGAATAAAGTGCAGCATGAATATGTAAAGAGCGTACTTGTTTAGTCATTTCCCCAGTAAAGCAGTAATATGAAACTAGAACTACAGAATCTTCCTCTTAAATATAAAAGTTTAATAAGCAGGGCAATTGTGTTTTTAATTTGTTTAAATATTGAAAACATACTATAGATTTAATATCAAAGTTTAAAGGTGTATTTCGTAGGATTATGTGGTCTGGAATTTGTGTGGGTCAGTGACCTACTGTAACGCTGACTCAGAGCTGAACAAACTTTGGAAATTTATTCTTCTTTGTGTGGGGGACACACATCCCCCGTATCACACTCGAGGTCAGAAGCCAGTGCTTCACTATCCTGCAGTTCATTCTGCTCCACTATCACTGCATGCAGTTCACATACAGTAGCTGCAGTGATTGCACTCAGTTTAAACTCACAAAAGCTTATCAGAGGAAAAGTGTGTCATTATGTAGAGTAGAAAAAAAACCAGCTGAGAAAGTCCTCTTGCATTGTAAAAGTTCACTTTTGCATCATCCTTGCTTAAGTTCCAGTACTGCACAGTGCCTTTCCAGAAGTATGATGTGTCCATCCAGATGCATGCCTGCAAATCAATATGTTTTGCCAGAAAAGTGAAAAGATACACCTCAAAAATTTTAAGCAAGAATGAAATATGCATGTTGAATCCAGCATCTAATAAAACTCTGTTTTGTTGGTATTCCTTTCAAACATATGTGAGACTGAAACTACTGGCAAATACTGGTCACCATCCGCTGTGAAGTTGCTTCAGGGGCACATCTATTCCCAGTAAATTCTTGCTGAACGAGGATTATTTTTCAGGCCACTGGAAGTTCCCAGCCTCTGAAAGCTGTTGTATAATTTCCTGTCTGGGAAAAATTATTATCCTAAATAACTCTAAAAATAATATTCCCTGAATTTTTTCTTTAAAATAGGATGTGCTGTTCATAAGACAATGCTATTGTTTACATTTATCTTAAATAAGTTTGTTGTTTGACTAAAATCTCCTATATAGAAGTTTTATGAAACAGTTTTATGCATTTCATTATTTTAGATATATACACAGAGGAGGTATATTTTTAATAATAGTTAAACAATTAGGAAGCAATTCTGAAATCTCTGCTCACTGCTAAGAACAGGGCCTACTTACCCAGAAACCAACTAAGATTATTACAAAGTGAACACAAGGAGAGATGCTGTTTCATAACTAAGCTCCACATTTTGGGTTTATCAATGGATTTGGTAAAGTACTGGCACCTATCTGAGAAGCAGTGGTGCTGGGAGCAGTAACACTGTTGTTTGAAAAGGTCAAGACGGATCTAAAATGTGTCTGCAATCAAATTAGCATAAACTAACAAATGGAGAGATGGCTTTAAAATATATGTTTAAAGAATCATCACTTACTTGATAACATAGATTCTTTGATTCAATGTCTGTAGATTCTATGTACTATAATATAGAGAAAGGAGATAGAGATAACTCTTTATTGTCATTGCACAGTCATACATAGTACAATAGTACAATAAAATTGGAAAACTGTCCTACGTCGGCACTACATATAACACAACACGACACGATATGACACATCACAACGCAACACAAACAACACAACACAGTATATTAACTTAGTAATAAAAAAGAAGGATAAGTGTATTTGAATTGCACTCTGTTATTATTGCACATTAATTGTTATTGCACCTTGTTATAAATGAAGGACCTGTACAGCGAGTGCTGTCATCTTCAGGGAGGGAAGAGGATGTCCAATGATCTTTTGGGCCATATTGATGACCCTCTGGAGTGCATTTCTGTGTGCTGTGGTGCAGCTGGAGAACCACACACCGATGCAATATGTCAGCACACTTTCAATGGAGCAGCAGTAGAAGACGGTCAGCAGCTCCTTCTTCAGGTCCATTTTTCTGAGGATTCTCAGAAAGTGGAGACACTGTTGGGCCTTCTTTAAAACCGCAGAGATGTTAGAGCTCCATTGGAGGTCTGTGTCTATGTGCACACCCAGAAACTTGAAACTGGAGACCCTTTCCACACACTCCGCGTTGATGCTGACGGGCTGCAGCTCAGACTTCCTTCTTTTGAAGTCAACTACCAGTTTTTTTGTCTTGGTGGTATTGTGGTTCAGGTTGTTATCTACACACCAATCTGACAGCCACTGAACTTCAGCTCTGTACGCTGTCTCATCTCCCCCAGAGATGAGCCCCACCACAGTGGTATCATCTGCAAAGTTGATGACTGAGTTGTCGTCTAACACAGTCATGTGTGTACAGAGTGTATAGTAGGGGACTCAGTACACAGCCTTGTGGAGAGACGGCGTTGAGGTTGAGGGCTGAGGAAAGATGAGGCCCCACTCTAACTCTCTGTACACGGTCTGAGAGGAAGTCTCTGATCCAGCGGCAGGTGGTAGAAGGAAGTCCGATTTCCAGCAGTTTAACTGTTAGTCTGTCCGGGAGTATCGTATTGAAAGCAGAACTAAAGTCAACAAAGAGCAGTCTGGCGTAACGGCCCTGCACTTCCAGGTGAGAGATGGTGGCGTGGAGCGTTGTAGCAATGGCATCTTCAGTTGATCTGTTAGCTCTGTATGCAAACTGGAGCAGGTAGAGTGTGGGTGGCAGGCAGGACATGATGTGACGTCGGACCAGTTTCTCGAAGCACTTCATTATAACAGGTGTTAGAACAACTGGTCGGTAGTCATTGAGGCTGCTAATGTTAGTACGCTTTGGCAGTGGGACAATTGTGGCTGACTTTAGGCACGGCAGGATGCAGGACTGGGACAGTGAAGTATTGAAGATCTTAGTGAAATATGATGTTGTATATTATAAAACTATTTCATGTTAGATGGTTTTCTTAGCCACAGCACAAAAACATGTTCAGACCATTTTTTTATGATTGACAAAAGTGCTGTTTTTTTTTACATGAAATACACAGAGTAACAATAATAGTCAAAGTCAAAGTAATTTATATAGCACTTTTCAAAACCCTCAAAGCGCTTTACAATTCCACTATTCATTCACACACTGGTGGAGGCAAGCTACAGTTGTAGCCACAGCTGCCCTGGGGCAGACTGACAGAAGCGAGGCTGCCATATCACGCCATCGGCCCCTCTGGCCATCACCAGTAGGCGGTAGGTGAAGTGTCTTGCCCAAGGACACAACGACCGAGACTGTCCGAGGCGGGGCTCGAACCGGCAACCTTCCGATTACAAGATAAACTGCCAACTCTTGAGCCACAATTGCCCTGTAATGGCAATTATCTATTTTAAATATTTATTTCTTGGTACAAGGTTTGTTTGATTATGGTTGGATTCAGTCACAGTTTCAGTCAGTGACTATGCTACAACAGGACGTGTATTTCGACCAACTCTTAAGTACTGATTTCTCGCTCAGTCATGGCTGAGAGTCACTTACACACCAACACAGTAGCTCCTTTGGATCTGTGTTTTTCAATTCCAGATCCAGTCTAATAACATATACTTAGGACAGGTCATAGGTCAGCGCTTGCTTTCTTACTCCTTGTTAGCATGAATATTTAGTCCCACGTGTAGGCCAGCCACATCACAGAGGACAAGGTGAGGCAGAGCCAGAGGTCTGAGCTTATTAATCCCTTAAAGCCTGAAATTTGAAGTAATTGCCAGAAAGTTCTAGTCTTTTGCAAATGGAGAGTTTATTGAACCACCTGACAAATTTGTTTAAATATTAATTACATTTTAATTTCCATATACGAGTTTTAACTTGTATTGCATTTGCTGTATTTGTCTGACATTGTTTTAAAAATGTATTTAGGTTTATCAGGGGGGAGAAACTGATGATGTCGATATCTCAAAAACTCACAAAAACTATGTATCCTTCATTCCTAGGATACTATAGGAATTAAGGGGCTAATGAAAAATTGGTGATATGGTTTGTGAGATAAGGTTTAATCCCACACCCAACCGGATAAATCTCTTGGAGGGAATAGTGCTACACAATTTTATCTGATTTGTTTGCCTGCAGACAAAACTTGTTAAATATGAGCAGGACTGTGAAGGGAACAGTGTTGTGTTGTCAGTGAGCACTTTTTATAGATAAATGCAACAAGGCTAAAATGCAGTTATGGCTTTAACATTCACATTGAGGGTTAGCTGACTTTCAACAAAAATGTGCAAAACATTTTCAAAAAGAGTGAGTGCCCTTCCTGCTACAGAGGCTTAGGGAATGTGGACGTAGCCCCGGTTTTCTGCAGCTTTTCAGTAAATAAGCCACATGGACAGCTTCCCAGGCTTTTGTTTTCTGAATTAATATGCTCAGCGCTCGCAGAGAACAACAAGACCACACTGAAAAGGATTACGCTTAAATCTAAGCATTACTGGAACCAGGGCTCGTAGCATTATGACCAAGGAGCAGTAAGGAAAATGCATAAGATGACATCTAGGATTTAGAGATTTTTTGCTAAACTTTGGAAGCTGAGTGAGTACGTAACATTCATGATTCTCAGAAGTTATATTCAAAATAAAGATTGCCAGTATAACCGTAGGAGCCACAAATCAGGTCACTTCCTGTCACAAAACAACAAGGTCACTTAGGGAATTTAAATATTACATAAAGAAACAGCTTTGCTTTTGTAGTTTATACAAATTCAGCACACATGAGATACAAATAAGTCCTCTGCAGTGGGACATCAGCATCTAATGAGCAACAATAGCAAAAGCAAAGCTGAATTAGCTCAGACAATTTAACAAATTCAGGCTAAAGCTGTACCTTACTGTGTACCATTATACACGGCTCATCGATGTATGAAGATATGTGCTAAGCCGCAAATATTCTGTTTAGAAGCTCAATGAGGGCATCTACTGGGGAGATAAGTGATTCACATGACAAAAAAAACTTGCATCCATTCGGACGAGCAGCTGAGAAATCTGCAGCAAGGGCGTGATGCCATCATGTCAATATGGAGCAAAATCTCTGAGGAATGTTTCCAGAACCTCGCTGAACCTCTGCCATGAAGAATTGAGGCTATTCTGAAGGCAAAACATTATTAAGTGCAACTAATAAAGTGGCCAGAGGATGTATACAGTATGTGTATTACATGCATGAGTAATTAGCATTTCCTGTGGCAGAGTCTCTTGTGTCCACGCTTAACAAAAATCATAGCATCTTTAACTCTACCACCTCCAGCTTTCTGCCTTACGTATCTTTGTCAGTGCCACTTTCATTTTATTATTGTCTCGAAAATTGTCATTTCACTCATCTCCTTCATTTCATTTCCGACACTATATGCATAGGAAAAAGTATACTGTCAAAGTATATCAACTATTGTGTCGTAAAGTAAAGTCACACTCATATACTGTATGTGTTTTGCTCTCAGTCTGAGAGCGTTTAAATGTTTGTGAGGTTTTGTGAACCACGGTGCCACCTTCTGGCAGTCAGTTGTAGTCACCCATGGCAGATCACGTGGTGTGATCTGTCCGTGAGTAAACTGAGTAACTGTGTTTTAAATCTTTTTAAGAGTGATATTTTTTTAGATCTGATCAAATGTAACTGCAGCCAAAATAACTGATGTTTAAGTGTGGAGTGAATCTGTTTCCTTTTGTATTCAAGTCAAAGCATTTGGTCTGTGCCAAGTGGAGTAATAGTATTGTCAGTAATGATGTTTGCAATATGTTTATGCTTTTTTACAGTTTTATAGTAATATGATAATTACTTTTTTGGGAGCTTCAGTAAAGTCAAGAAGAGTGCATAGTGTAAGCTCCTGTCAAACTTTGAAGATGCAAACTTCTCCAAAAACGAATCCTGTTACTTTATTGATTACTTGTTTTCAAAAGTAATTAGTTCCTTTATTGCTTAATTTATCGCTGTAGAAAGCAGTTTTATTCCCATGCAGAGAGTACAGCGGGCGCTAATGTTTTTGTCACTTTTTATGGAATCAGACTCAAAGTAATGTCAGTACTTTCATGCTTTAAACGCTGTTTGGTCGTACTCTCTCCTGCACTCCATATTATCCATTCTTGATGAGCCACTCTGACAAACAAAATCGCGGTTTAGCGTGCTTACGGGAAAGTAACAGTAATCTAATGACTTTTTTTGTGATAGAAAACCCTTACTTTATGTGAAAAAAGTAATCGGATTACAGTAATGTGTTAGTTGTAACGCGTTAATGCCCTCTGGTAGTGAGCAATCCTTCGACCTCTGATACAAGACTGAGAACATGTGTTTCTGCTTGTCTTCAAATACAGGGTGATTTCACTACTATCACTGTGTGGATCAGGGGCTGTTTGTGACCCAGCAATTTGAGTTTATTTTGTATTTTTGATTCCTTATGTTACATAGGAAATATGTTTAGTTCTTGTGTTGTTATTATTCATTAGGATTTAGTTGAGTTTCATTATAGTTTTGGTTTCATCTATAACTCTGTAATTTTAAGTCTTTTCTTGTCCTCCGCGTAGTCTGTCTTATCCTCAGTGTTTTACTTTCAGGTATGCCTGTGCGTTAGTCTATCCCCCGGTTTCATGTTCTAATTGTCAAGCTTGTGTTGTCATGTCTATGTGTCTCCATGTTTTCTGTTTTATTTTGAAGAGTCTAGTGTTTCCATGTTCAGTTTGTTTCATTTTATTCCCCCCTGTGGCGTCATGTTCAATTGTGTCAGCTGTGTCTCCCCAGGTGTTCACACTTCACACACTAATTACCCTTCTGTGTATTTAAGTCCTCTGTCTTCCTCTGTTCAGTGTCAGGTCATGACAGTGTGACTGGCTTTACTCTTTCATGCATATTTGAAAAAGATTCAGAGATTGTCTTGGCTCACTGCCTATATGTCTGGGTGTTGCCTGGTGGATGAGACAGTTGTCTCTTTGTGCCTTTGGGTCAGGAATGGGTTCTGACTGTCATCTGTGTTATTCAAGAATCTCCTCAGTCTCATTGACACACCTCCTGTAGAGGAAGCAGAGTCTGGAGATGATCCCTCGTTACTGTAGATGAGGCCACTGAGGAAATTAAACAACCTTGGTGGCAGTGCCTGAGGGTTGGATGAGATTTGCCCTGAATTCCTTAAGCAGGAATTACACTTTCCACATTAATGTTATTGCTAACACAGACAGCATGCTAACATTAAACTAGCCAAGAACCAAGAGTGATGTTAAAGCTGAGTGAATGCTGACCCCAACCCAGCAGCCAGACCCTGAACTTCAAAAGATAATAAACAGATGAACAGTCAGGCTGCTGCCTCTGATTTGACCTGTTCATGTCCCTAAAGCAGAATCACTGTGGGGATCGCTTTGTTTCTTTGTGCTGGTTTTTATCTTTGCTTTCTGTTTTCAGCTTTTTGTTTATACTTAAGTACTAAGAGAAAAATCATATGTGTGTCCTCATAAGGATAGGGATTTGGGTTGATGTGTGAGACTGCAGCCTACAGGTTTATATTGTTTACTGGTAATAATGGGACAATGCGTTTCAGGTCATTTTACAGAGAAACGTGAAAGTAATGTAACAAGTAGTAGTTTCTCCTTGGAGTAAATGAGTAGCATCCTGCATTACTTTTAAGAAAAGAGCCCTGTATAGGACTAGCAAAAGGCATTTCGTGATTAACAACCTGCCACTGTGTGACAGCCATGAGCTCCTATTTGTATTACAAACAGGACGGTCATTCTTGTTTATATGATCTTAAATATTAGTTTGTGGCTTGCACAAAACATGACATTTCTATTTTGAGGCCATACCTACGTTTTTGAAACTGTAAAATTGTCATATTTGTTAGTGATTTGTTTGCATACACAGTTATATATACAATATTGTTGCATTCTTGCAGGTTAATTATTGTTAATAAATTAAAATATATTTAGGGAGAATATGGGGAATGGACAGACCAAAGAAACTTGTAGTTCAAACAGAGTCAAAATGAAAAAGCGCTTTCTTCCTCTTCTGTAACGTATGCGTCACAACTCCGCTCCGCTACAATAACAGTTGGGCCGAAGTGGTCGGTCGCATCTATGGCACCCCACAAGAGCTGGAACTGTTTGATGGAGAGGCCGTTGATCAGGTCAGAGACATTTGATGCTAAAATATTAGCTTCACGTTATAACCATTTTTATTTTTTTGTGGTGTATAGTTTTTAACTTAATTACTTTGTATTCTACTCTACTTGCATCATCATCATCTATATCATTAATCTGTTTTAAATTAGTTATTTGCCTACATTTTAGATCTCTGTAAAATTGATAACAACTACATCTATCAGGTGATATTTGGGACCTCCAGAGGGCGCTCTCTGATTGTCAGCCAGCCCACTCAGGTCTGGTACATTTACTGGTTACATTTCCTCTTTGTTGACATGTGCAATGCTAATGTTCATCATAATGTGCTGACCTTTGGTCCTGCAGTGCAGGACTCCTTTAACTTCTACCCACCCCACCCTGATGCAGAGCTCAGACTGCTGAGCAGACGACTCAGTGGTAATGGGATTACGATCCCTGGGAGCTCACTGGGGAGTGTTGTTCATTTATTAAGGCAGCAATACAGATGAAGTTATTAATGAAAGACAGAAACACTGATTAATCTTTTTGTGATTTGTTGCTATATAAATAAAACTGAACTGATTAAACATCGAACAAAAAATCTCTTAAGAAAATAGCAAAGTGGATGCACTGTATTACACTTTTTTCTTTTTTTGGAAATTGGGTCTGCAGTTTACTGTTTTCCTGTGAACAAACAGAACAGTCATTATGTAAGATGAGTTTAGTTTGTTTCCAAGTTTAAATATATAATATGTGCTAATGACAGGTGGGGGTTTTTGGTATTAAATGAAAAGACATCAGTGGAAAAAAAAATTGCACGTTTGCAGCAGTGAAGAAGCTGTGACATTTTGCACTTTTAATCAAAATCACACAAAGCTTATACAAATGATTTTACTATTTTTATTTATGCTTTATGGTTGAAGGATAAAGTTGTATAATGTTCAGTGTTTTGTGAGCAGCACGTTTTTGACTTGATCTTTTTGGAAATTGGTGGCAATCAAGAGAAAAATTAATACACAAAATAAAAAGCATTTTGGATATTAGAACAAACGCACGTTGTACACATGTGTACACATGGTTTTTATGTTACGTCCTTCACTGCTTTATCTTCTCAAACTGCTTGTATGTAGACCACTGGTTGCACGGCTGCATCACACAAAAAAGGTTAAACATGCTGAAAACAAGTGGCTGCTCCGTCACAGCAGGCTTTTCATTTTTCTACTGAACTTTACTTCGTTAGAATTTGGTCACAGAAGTCACAAACGTTTGTGTTGACAGAGAAAAAGAAGGATGTTGCAATAAGATGAGAGGCAATGACGCTACTGCTCTTCTTCTGTGGTTTTCCATGTACGGTAGCTCAGATAACTGCTTCCTGCATAACAAAGTGTGGTCAGAAATGCAAAGAACTGAGAGGTGAACGAGGAGATGAGAAAAAAAGGGGGAAACAAAACAGACACAAAAACAGGCTGAAGTTAGATTTGGACATAATATTTGTATTTATGCATATATATATACATTTTTATTTTATATATACATTTTTTGACTTCCATTTACAGCACCCAGAAACAGTCTACAGTACAACCCATTATGTTGTCCTTAGCATTTAAGTTCCCACATACATATAAACTTAAAATCTTTCCATTTTAGGAATATAAAGTTCTGGTGGAGAAATACTAAGAAAATTTCAGGTCAAGCTTTCTTATCAGTTTCAGTGCTGAGCACCAAGTTACGTACAGATTAAAATTGGAGTTATGCTACAGTCACACTGGGGAAAACAGCGGTTGTGTGTAATGAACTTGTAATTTTGGTGCCTTTGAAATGGTTGCTGGGACGACTCGGCTCAGGCATGCGACCACTTACAATCAGTTGCCATCTTTAAAGCGACTTAATAATGCATTGTACTGTATCATATCTGACTTTTTACACACGTTTTTTTCTATTTTTTACTTATTTTGTCATATTTTATTAATTTAATTTACTTTATTTAAGTTATGCTTACTGATCTAGCTCTAACATTTGAGATATAAAAGTATATTTTGTCTTATCAAAACAAAACAAGACTTCAGACCAATAATCTCCATGGTAGCTCAGTCGCTGTGTTTGTAGAAATGCTGCATTTATAGCTTTCTGCTATTCTTTCTTTCTTTTTTGTCTTGAAAAATAGTAGGTGCTCTTACCGCTGATGCTGCCCAGCAGTTATAGTTGTGTCGCCCCCTGACGTCCTGGTTGACGGAGAGAGCATCTACTACTGCTGTCACAAGATATAGTGCAGTAGCAATGCAATTAATGCACAGTGACTGATAGAGACAAAGACAGAGAATTACAGGTTTTAAAAACTATTTGCAAAATCCTGGAAAAATAGTTTTTAACAAAAAGAGTAAAGCAGCTTGTTTGTGCAGTATTTGCATGTGTCTGTGAGTTACCAGTGTGGTCCAGGGGACCTGTGGTATCCTGTTTTGGACTCCAGTGAGGTAAATTATAAACAGGCTAACTGTTAGAATCCAGAACAAGATGGAAAGAAACATCACCCAGCAGAGAGCAGGCAGATGAAAATAGTCTGTACCCCCAACCAGAATCCACACTAACATGCCACATATCTAGAAGAGAGGGGAGGAGAGCAGACAGAGTCAATACTGGCTGAAGCTCTAATCTCTCTGTATCTTTTGAATTCATGTATGATATAGATACGTCTCCAGAAATTGCATGTGGTTGGACTGATAATTCGTTGGCCAAAGATGACGTTTGTAGTTTTGTCTCGTTACAGCACCACAGTGGATTGAAGATGTGTAGACTTTCAGCTTTTTTAAAGTCAAAAATGATTAAACCGCATAACTCTAACTGTATTTCATGTCACTTTAATCGCTTTAATTCTCCATCTCAGTGAGTGGGTGAGTGCTGTGGTTGTGAGTGACTAAATCTCCTTCCTCCCAACACTATTCCAATCCCCACCCTTCCCCTCCACGACAAAAGATTCTTGCTGGATGTTTCATATCACAGGAAGAAACTGTTTTCTGGTGTGAAGCATGACTGTGAGCTGTTTTGGTTTCCTTTGAAATCAAATCATTTAGTGCTCGGGAACTTAACAAAATAACCTGTTGTGTTTCTGAAATGGTTCAGTGCACCTGCTGCACTCAGCCAAAGGTTAGGATTTGAAGTTAAAGAGGAGTTCCTATGGTTTAATTTTCAAGTTTTATCTGCAAGTATTGGATCTAAAATTGCAACTAATATGCCAATCTGTATGGTCACGGAACAGTTTCTTAAATCTGCAAACATAAACCCAACCAGAAAGTTGTTAGGTTTTTCTTAACAACCTAACTGCAATGGTTTGAAATCAGATTATTTTAGCTCTGGCGTGCCCAGCCTCTGAATGGCAGACAGCCAGACTGTATTTAGAGTAAGGCTATCCTGACTTTTTCCTTCAGCTGATTTAGAAAGGAAGAGGGACAAAGAGGGAGAAAAAGGAGGAAGAGTTGATTTGCTTGGGGTTTTTTGGTCAACTTCCGATTTTCATAGAAACATAAAACATTCAAGGGAAATATAACTTTTCTTTAAAATGTGTAAATAGAAAAACTTCTAGAAAAACAATCATTATTAAAGCATAATTCACGACCTGTCTGTATATTTCGAGTCTTAAAACAACCACTTATTAAGCCGTCTCTAGTCTCTAGCTGCCTGTGTGTTTCACAGCTATTAATGTAAATTTTTACCATAACTGTAAGTTGCTTTATATTTCTATTGATGTCTATTGTTAACATCCAAATTACCACCCTTCCTGACAAAGATTCCTGAATGAATAATCACTTGCTTCTGGTCATTAGCTTGATTTTAGCAGTGCTGATAATGTACAAGGATAAAGGATCATAAACTCAAAAGTTACACTTACTATCTCAGCCTGGAGGAGAATTCCTTTGAGAGTTGTAGTGAAATGCTGGTCAAAGGCCAAGGTGGAGGTTGAGGTGTTGTAATCTGGTAGTGAGGGACTCCTGCGCACCGACACGGCAACAGGTCTCTCCATGATGCACTCACGCCGAGAGCCTGTCTGCTTTCACTGAGACTGCGACTGCAGCAGAGGAAGTTTTGTTCCTTTCCCGGAATCCAGCAAGGACACCCATCTATGAAACAATACTATAAACAAACACGCCATTGTCTCTTCTCATCTGATTGACTCAAGAAAGACTTTTTTTCTCTGTGTTAGGGTTTTTTAAAAGTTTACACCAGTGCTGAGTAAGATTCTTTTTTATGGTTTTAATTGTCGTTATATTGTCGTGTCCAGTAAAAAAAAAAAGAAGTGGTGTAGATTGGAAGGAAATAAATAACTTATAGTTTAAGGTGAGTAGAGTAAAACTGTGCGAAATGTGTTTCAGGACATATTGATTATAACTGCTTTGTGTTGATGATACTATATGATAAATGGCCTGTATTTGTATAGCGCTTTACTCAGTCCCTATGGACCCCAAAGTGCTTTACACTACAGTCAGTCATCCACCCATTCACACACACATTCACACACAGGTGATGGCAAGCTACACTGGAGCCACAGCTGCCCTGGGGCGCACTGACAGAGGCGAGGCTGCCGGACACTGGCGCCACTGGGCCCTCTGACCACCACCAGTAGGCAACGGGTGAAGTGTCTTGCCCAAGGACACAACGGCCCGAGACTGTCGGAGCCAGGGCTTGAACTGGTGATGGGTTATGGTGGGTTGCTGGGCTGATGGTTGGGGGTTGCAGGCGGTGAAAGAGGGGGCACTGACAAGTCTTGTCAGCAGGACCTAAAGCGAACCGGAAGACCACTTTAATGGCTAAAATTTGACGTGAGGGAGGTTGATTACTGGTTTATCCAGGAAGGCTCCTTGGATGATGGCCACTAGTTTGTTTTACGCCTGCGAACAGAGTCACAGGGGGTGGGCAGGCAGATGAGTTAATGTGATGAGTTCTCCAATGAAGGACTCCAGAGAGAGAGAGAGAGAAAAGTTAATGTGTTGCACAGAGAGATGCGGAAACATGTAAGAAGGCAGTACAGGCAAGGAAGGTGAGAGATTATTTTCAAACTTAAGGCCTGCTGAGCAAGTAAAATTTTATAAACTAGAAACTAGAACTTTACTCGTAAAGTTCCATTATTAGAGTTCTTAAATCAGATATTGGACCTAAACACGATGTGTTTATGATGTTTTTGTAAAACTAAGCAAACAAGCACTTTAGTACACGATGGTTCAGGCTGAACTGGTTGGTCTGCAGCATTGTGATGAAGTTTACAGTGGTGCACAATGCTGAACTCGCAGGACAGCTGTGATGTTCATGGTTAATGTTAGGCTACAAACTTAGCAAATTTAATTTAAAGTGATGATGCTGATGCAGATTCACTCGCTGATTTCTGCCTTTTATGCTCTATTCTGTCTAGAGTTGGGAAATTAGTCACATAGTTTGTGTAACATCTGATATCTTGTTGAATTCAGGTCACTCAATCCACAAAAAACAGGAAGCTTCCGAGCAGTCGCAGCACAGATCAGAGTCTGTACACGATGAAAAACCTACTGGAGCTCACTGAACACGTTATGTGACTTATTTCTATATAATTCTTTTCCCCTGCTGCACTTCAACGTGGGGTTCCCCCACATGCCTTATCCCACTTTAATCCCCAGACATCAGACATGTTAATGTATATATTAAGTTGTGATACATTATGTCACAAATCAAGTTTTGCTTGAACTGATCAACCACAAGTAAATATTCTTTTTTTTTGTTTCATAAATATTCAATATTCATCAAATGAAAATAACAACAAGGATTAGCTCAATGGTTAAAATGTTTGTTAGTTCACTAGACAACTTGGAGTATCACAGAAAAACCGAAAAAGAACTACAATTCTACAAGTGGCAAATTCCTTGTGGTCTCATGAAGTATGTAAAGTGCATAGTAAGCACAATAATATACTACAAAACCTATCAGAGAGTAACTTCCTGTAAATGAATTAATGAAAAAAAGACTTTCCTGTGTCTTCTGCACATAGAGCACAGTAGAGCACAAACACTGAAATGTGCAAGCAATAAGTACACAAGTGAGCAGAAGGTGCTTTTAAACAGGAAATCTTGAAGCTGTATTGATTAAAGTCTTATCTTTCAGAAAGAAGAAAGGTTTAGGATCTAATTAGACCTGTTTTATTCTACACTGAGTGTGGGCCTGCTGCAGTGCAGTAAAACAAGTGAGTGAACGGCTTTGACCATAGGGGGGCAGTAGTTATGCATAGACAGGCAGAAAACCTTGCCTCGGAGGAAATAGCAGAGCGCGGAGACAAAAGGCACAAGGTGGAGCTCCAACAAGGCTCACTGGGCTGGTTAATTGTCTGCATGTTGAGTGTGTAGCTTTCTTGTTCAACACATATTTGTTTTTGTTGTTGTTGTTGTCATTATTGTGTCGTATGGTCAAGGTAACATTATTTGGTTAAATGAATGCTTTCTCCCCACAGAAGCATGCACCCCTTAGGCATGCTTGCGTTTTAGAAAGAGAGCAAATAAAGTTTCTAACCAGCGTCATTAAATGGAAGTGTTACCAACAGTTCTATACTCTACTTTGTCCAAATAAAACAAGAGTACGTAAGCCTTTTGGCTCCTGCAGCTGTTCCCTCCAGAATGGAATCTGTGATTGGAGAGAAGTGACTGGAATAACCAGGTGGCTTCAAATGAAGCCAAAATTAATAACAAGTCAACAAGATTCTTGGGAAACAGAATAAAAGAGGGAGAGGAGGATGAGGTTCATTGGGTTGGCTCCCAAGCTCTCTCTCCCCAACATCCGATGCAAACAGATCGACCAATAACCTTCACATTAAGATGCTTTGTGGTGCTCTGCTGCAGTCAATATCTAGGACCGTGCATTATCTGACTGGATATTTTCAAGCTTTATCTTATGCTAGTTGATAGACTAATTCTGCTCTGCTGGGCACATTCTGCTCCGAACAGCAATATATCCACTGCAGCAATCTATACTCTGCATTACTCTCTCTGTCTATCTACATTTACTGAAGCAACCGGGCAGCTTTTCTTTTCTTCCTTGAGCTAGTCACAGACTACATGTAGCCAGTACAACAATAAAACTAACAGTGAGTGGAGGCTTTTTCTGTGTGTACTGTAGGATTGACAGATGTGGGCACAAAAGCACATTAGTATTTGTTTGAGGACAATGGATTTTCTATGTGAGCTGTCTAAAAGCTAATTATCACAATAGCTTTGGGGTCACTTCACTTTCAGTTTGTTAATTAAAAATGGAAATACAATCAGAATGTCATTTACTAATGTCAAGTTATGCTCTCAATTATTTCTTGAATATTGTTGTGCACATGAGTAAAAACTTACACAAACGGTTTTATTTTAGTGCATCATCAGTATAGTTCTGTGAGTTTATCCCCATTTCATAGCACACACGTGAATGTAGTCGTGAAACCACAGAGCCACTGTTTTCTTATATACAGCACGCAGAAAGCAAGCTTTGTAGCTAAGGTGTGCATTGCAAAATGTGCTGTCAGCACAGCGTCTGCACTGAATGTCTGAATAATGGAAGCTACTGTCAATGTGCTCACATTAGAGTGGACACTGTCCTCAGCCACACATATGGGGAAACCATGACTGGTGACATGACCAGCTGTTGTTGCTCTAAAGGTATTTGTGGTAGTTATCCGACTTCCATTTGCTGCTTTAACTCTTTTACCCTTCACCTAATACTCTGCATCCCAAACCCCCATTTGTCCCCCTACTAGCATTTGCAACAACACGTTGTCACAATACACTGCTTGTAATGTACTGACCAGCATGAATGGGATTTTCTTTGCCTGGATGAATTTTAATTTTCATGTTTTGTGAGTAGGAATTTGGCAAAATTATCAAACATTTTAATTATTGGATTATTATCTTCTACATATTGCCTTGTAATACCAGAAAAGCTAGCACACATGCACTGGATGTAATCAATAAATATATGGCATAGTTAGTCAGCATTATAGTAATTTCTTTTTATCAGCTGTTTCTCTGATGTGATTAGTCAGTTTGAAAGTTGTTCAGTTAAATTTGTTAAAGCTTCTCCTTTAGCTGCCTGAAACACCACAAGGCTACAGGTGATTATTGATTACTTCCCTCCTTTTAGGAGGTTTCTGATCACCTTAGACTTGGATATTATCTTGTTTAATTAGTGGCAGTGTTAGCTGTGGAGACAGAATTAAGTCTATCCATGTTATTATCAGATTTTGTGTTGTTAAGCTTAAGTACTCAAAAAACACCCAATATGACTGCAATAATTAATGGAAGTAAAGCGGCATAAATAATTTGTTTTAAATGACTTGTTGAAGGAAAATATTAATTTGCTACTATATCTGGGCAGAAACTTTGCAACTGCTCTTGCATTTCAACCCCCTCGAGCAATTTAATTAATCTGAATGAAATTCAGGTGAAGTCTGACCCACAACCAGCTTACCTGCATCCAAAACATCCAGTCTGAAAAGCAATCATAATCTTAGAGTGGTTTAATTGAAAATGAGAAAATAAAACAAACAGAATTAGTTTTCCACTGACTCCAGAGGGAATTATGCAACAGACTAAAAATGTGCAGAGTTGTACCTTTTGTTGCTGGGCTTGTATTTTCGCTCTGCATTCTTTTTTGAGAGTGTGGAAGGGGGAAAAAAAAGAAAGAGAGAAAAGAGAGCAATGTATCATATCTCTGCTGGAGATGTTAGAGCTTTTATTTGGTTTTTCTCTCCTGCCCTTACTTCCTTGCAGTGCCGTCTCCATTCTCATCATTGTCTCCATTGCTTCTCCATATTTACTCATCTCCGTGCCTCTAATTCTCCCCAGCTCTGTCGTCCTCGTGGTGGTGTGTGTTTAGATTCTGCCGCTGTGACACAAAGCCGCGCCACTGTTGCACACACGCTGCACCATTTACTGAAACTCTACATCCTGAGATGTGAATAACCTGAACTCCGCCTGAACCTCCACAACCCCTCTGTAAACAGACACACACATGCACAGAAACACGCACACTCACACACGTGCACTAATAATTGTGTGCTAGCCCAGATGCTGCGCTGTAATTGGCCACTGTGGCTTCCCGCTGTGGGAAAGATATTTTTAACACACACTTAAAGACACACACACACACACTAATCCTTGCCTCTGCAACATCTGCCACATCCTCCAACACATGTTATGGTGAAATGCATGCACACATTCATACACACATATATGCGCACGCACATACCCGGTGTAACCATAAAAGCAGCCCCTCCCTGTTTAACCACCAGTCCTGACATCAGTTCTAAATAAAATTATGTGGTTATTCCCCGAAAGGCACAACCTCGCCCTCTGAGACCGTAACTGCTGGGTTTGGGGGGGTTTTGTCTTCATCAGTGTTTCCCTGTGGAAAGGCCTCTAGAACAGGATCATGTGCCAGTAAACATTTCTAATTAGACTTGCACTGTATTAATTAAATTCTTCTAAAAAGTTTGGCTGTCATGTGACTCGTCTGTCTACCAAAATTCATTTCGATCTTAACATTTTTCCTTTTTCCTTCTCATACATATTCTTCTGACACAAATGTTAGTCTGAGATTCACCAGAGCGCTCAGCTTTCTCATCCACCTCTGCACTCTTAGCACCATCACTCTGTTTTTGTCTTTTAAAGACTTGATTTCCCCACTGGCCCCACCTCGAGTTTTCACTCTCTCCTCACCTGTGAGCGCTGCTGTCCGTATGTGTTTGGCTAAAGTAAAAACTGCTCTGACAGTAATTTTTCAGTAAATAATTGAGACGTGAGGCTCAACTTGCCAGTAGCTATTTGAGATTGGAGCTCGGTATGAAATAATAAATGCACGGCCCTAATTAGAAAATCCCTGGGAGGAAGCCATGTCTGCGTTTCACCTTTTCGACTCGATGTTAATTACTTGTGAGGGTGTAACAAGGGACCGTGATATTGTTTAAAATGGCTGAAACTTCAAGTTCTCTTCTAATATTTGTCAAAAACAATTTTAATTTAAGATATTGTCGTGGCCTTCTTTTGCCGGGAGCAGCATAAAAAGTGATCATATTGAAGAGACAGCTAGTAAGAGAAAGCAGCTTGAATAAAATCCCATGCCATAAATATATAAGCTTAAGGCTTTGATTATATGAAAATAAATTAACTGAAATTTTTAGAAACTTTTTTATGAATAAAATAAGCAGATCAGAGTGTCTGGTTTCTGATTGCACAGTTTCAGTTGACCACTTGTGTCAGAATGTATCGTTCATCTATGTAGCAGCTAGCATTAGCCTGTAAAACCTCATCATGGGACACTTTTCCATTCAGAGTGTGTCGAGTCAGTTTTACACATGTAGCCCAGTGACACAAATCCTTAATTTGCCTCAAAGGAGTTTATAATCTGCAGAGCAAACGGCACCATTTTGATGTAATTGATGTTTTCTTCCATGACTGTGGTTGTTTCCTGGAAGACAGGTGTGAAAGCTACGCTTTGAAGGATTGTTTTGTTCACTGCAGATTGGTTTATGTCCAACAGGAATGCAAGCTTTTTCCAGGTTGGCGGCGAGAGCGACCTTCCATCTCTTAAAGAGCATTTACTATCTACTAGCCCCACTAGTTAAGAGAGACAGAGGGTGGGAGGGGAGGGGATGGGGGTGGGGGAGCAAAGCGAGAGGCAGAAAGAGAGAGAGCGATGGATGTATCAAACAGCAGCCCCCTGCTGAGCAGGGAATGGAAAAGCTGCTGGCACCGACATGAATATTTCAGCAGATAGCTACAGCTCTCTGTACCCCCCACCCCCTCGCTCTCAGTCTGTCAGTCTCTCGCTCCCTGTCTCTCACCTTTTCCTTCTTTCCACTTCCTCCCCTCGAAACCTTCCAAAGCCTCCATCCCCACTTCTCTCCTTTTACTCTACCATGGAGTGGACTGTGATAAGGTAGTGAGTGATAGAGATGGAGCGAGTGACAGACAGACAGACAGGGAAGGAGAGAGAGAGAGAGAGAGAGACCTCTTCGGACTGAATTCTAGGTAGCCAGGAAAATGGCTCCTGAATGTAAATTTGGAAAGGCGGCAGCAGAGTGTTGACTGAACTTGGCTGCTTCCCCAACCTCCCCCATTAGACACTTGTGATGGTTTGGCCCGGGGTAGTTAGGCAATAAAAACAGAACAAATGGAGCAAAACAAATATCAGTAGGCAGACAGTTTCTCTGGAGACCTTAATAGATTTTTAACAGTCAGACACTGCTATTTTTTGTCAATAATTTAACGACTTCTTTCCTTATCTGCTGTGTCTTTTTAGCCGTGTTTTTATCTTTTCAATTAGCGCATGTGGATTTGTATGCGACTCTAGAGCTCGTCTGTGTTTTGGGGCGATGATAAACACTAATGACTGATCACCAGAATATCCCCTTGATCACCAATAACTCGTGTTTCTTGAAACTGCACACACAGCTACGATGCAAAATTTGGATGCACAGCTCACAGTGAAGGTGAGCTGTTGCCTGGAGGTGCAGTCTGTGTGATCTGCGCTTGTTTTCTACGCAAAAAACAAAAAAAGTTGGGGTTTTTTTTGGGGTTTTTTAAAGCACTTTTGTAAATGTGTCTAGAAAGTGTACACTTCAAGCCTGAATAAAACAAGTCACTTGAGAACGTAAAATATATTTGAATAATATTCAGACTTCATCTGTGTAGCACCGTCGAGTTCATATTTTTGGCATCAAATCCAAAACAGGCAAAACCCTTGGGTGGCAGGAGTCTGCAATCAGTAACTTTTAGGGAATAAGCGAATGAATGAATGTCTTATTCATCCAATTGAAAAACAGTCCTTGAGTCCTTCAGTTTCATTTGAAAAACCTTATGATTATTTACTAATGAAAGAATAGACCTCAGTATGGCTGTTGCAAGATGAGCCAAGTTGGGAGAAAGTTTGACTTCTACAATGTCTTCAGCCTATAAAGGCAATTCAGTCTATTTCAATGGTGAAAGATAACATCATTTAACCTCCTAAGACCCGAACTCTTCCATGGCATGCATTTTTAATTTCTCTTTGATATTTAGGCATATTGGGGCATATGAATGTAAAAACAAAGAATTACCAGATTGTTTTTTACCTTTTTTTTTTTTAAAGAAAAATAAGCGGATATATGAGGATATTCGTTTAAAATTTTGATAGAACAGTAGCAGTATAATGTCCTCGTAAGAGGATATCAGGCCCTTATAGAGCAAAATTGAGTATTCTGGTCTAAATAACCCAAAATGTCATGTCCAAATGTGTGGACGCCAGGTCCTAGGAGGTTTAATAGATGTGTTGACAACCAGTTAATAGAGTAGTGTATTAATGCAGTCTTATTATTTGTTGCGTTTTTCTCCATCACTTTCTATATCAAGGTCTTTAATGATGATACTGAACAAGGATTGGTGCCTTGAGGTTGAATGCTTGTGCCAATCAGTAAAGCAGCAGTTTACACTGATCTCTCTAAACTCCTATAATACAGTCTGTATATAAATATATGTGCAGTAAGGGAATAGTTTTTTATATTTGGCTTTTTTCAGCTTTATTAGATAGATGCTCTGAAGACTGACAGGAAAGCAGAGGAGGAGACATGTGGAAAAGGGCCACAGGTCAGACTCGAACCCGGGCCGGCTGCTCTCAGCCATGTGGTATATGGTCACCTGCTGGAAACTTTAAGGAATTTCATTGGTGGGCACCAAAGATTAGTGTTACCAGTTCAGAACCAAACAAAATGTGATCACAATGTGTCCCCTTCTGCTCCTGAGTTGAAAATTTGAAAATAGCCAGCAAAGTGTTTCTGCAGAAAATTATGATGCTACATGAAGCTGACCTTTGACCTTTTGGATTTAAAACTGATATCAGAATAGTGATTCTGTCATATTGCACCATTTGTGTGAAGTTCCTTCACAATTGGATGGTTCATGAGGGCACAGTGACCTTTCAAGAAAAAGAACATTTCACCTCTAAGTCAAAGTTCCTTTTTTTTGGCAGAGATATTCCGATTCTCATACTTGAGTAGAGGGGAACATTTTTGCCAAATTTGTAGAATTACCTGAAGTTTGACAAATAATATCACATACAAATGGAAAGACTGGAAGGACAACCCCACAACATCTCTGGTCACCAGCACAGAGGCACAGTTTTCATTTGCGTTTTTGAAATCTGTGAATAAAATCTGATTTCTTTGGGTTTAATTTAATTGCTTCTGCTACAACTCTTGACTGTTAAAAAAAATGTATGTTTTTGATTTCTTTAACATCTAACCAACACACCCTCCCTTGCTCTTTTTGCTATTTGCCTGTTTTTCATATACAACCACATGAAGGCGAAAGGGCTTCAGATTTCAGCGGCGCAGTAGTCTCTTTTTGGCTGCACTGGCCTTGTTTTTGTGCGAATCATGTGCCAGTTTTAATGAATATCATTTAGACAGTTCTTGCCTCTGTTCCCAGTTTGGTTCTCTGATTCATAGTTAATAACATGTTGCGTTTGCATCATGCAAAATGAAAAGGCCCACATTGCTTCTCATATTAATACCGAACAAAAACACTCAAAGGAATCTGCAGATGTGCCGCAGAACTCTCATAGTTTAAATAATTAGTGCAAAGGCAGTAATTACAATTTGATAGAAAGTGTTCCAAAATTTAGAAGAAATGACAATAAATGTTTAAAAAAATGGTAAAAAAGAAAAGAAAAGAAAAAGAAAAATGTGAAGTAACTGAAAAACATGTAGACAAATGACAAATTAAAGTCTTAAATTAAGCCTGAAAGACTTTTGGTAAGCTGCTGGACCACCAAAACAACTTAGCTGTTATGTAAGTTTCATGCACCATGTGAGGGACTGTTGCCATACTTTCATTATGTTTCCATAATTTGTAGTGACCAGTCTCTCTGCACTACAGCAGCAAAATGCACTGCAAAGCAAAGCTATCAGATCAGGCAGGAGTGTGACTGCTGCTCCAGATGACTGTCTGACCCTTAGCTGTGTGTTGAAGGGTGTAGGCTTAAAGACTTGTTCTTTACTGGTTCCCACACTGGATCCTAACTCAGTTTTAACAATGTGTGGTGTGTAAGTGTGTACCATGTGAGGCTGAGTGGTCAGCTACTAGCTGGTTAGTTTTCCATTTGGAGATATTTCTGTCATCCTATACGTCCAAGTGCTTGGCCCCTGCCAGATAGAGAGCAATAGTGAACTCTGATAACACCACAGTACTGCTAAATGATTGTATGTGTGTGTGTGTGGCACAGCAGATAAGAATAAAAATGAGTGTTTAGCTGGAAAGGATGGTACACGGTACGCACACACACACACAGGCTTCTTTGCCTCTGTGTGTGTGTGTGTGTGTGTGTGTGTGTGTGTGTGTGTGTGTGTGTGTGTGTGTGTGTGTGTATTAGTAGTTTGTTTAGTGTTTCACTGTAGCAAGTCATTCGTTCTGTCTCATCTCACACCCCGCTGGACAGCACAGTCTGCACTAGATTGATAAAACACGCGCACACATGCATGCATGCGTTCAGTAGTACGCTCTCACACTCTTTTACACGGGCAAATGCTACCTGTACATACACATGCATGTACACACACACACATGCTGAGGCAACACACAACCTCTCTCTCCAAGGCTGACTTTATAGACCAGTAAATATTGCAGCCCACTGAGTATTAGCCAGTCTATTTGTCTGTCTGTGCATTTACTGCCCTGATGGTGCATCCCCAGCTGCCAAGGTCAGTTTTGAAAAGTAAGAGTCAAAGCTTCTACATTCCTGTAACCTTGTGTTGCAGTTGGGGTGGGGTTAAGCACATATAATGTAAAGGCTAAAACACAGCTTACCTTCTTTTTTAATCCAATAAATACTGCATTGCTTCACCAGGTAGTGGTATGCGTGATTGTGGAAGAAAGTAACTTTTCTTAATGAATATAAAGCATTCAGTCCAAATTACAGTAAACAGAATTATTTCTGTAGCAAAACTAAAATGATGAACTGCATAAATTTATTTTATTTTATTTTTTTACCTGCCCAGGGATGCAGATTGGAATTAGCTGGTAACTAAATCTGGTACTTCTTTTCCTTTTTTATGATTAATTTATTTTATACATGCACCCTGAAAGAAATATACAAAATAAATAAATAAATAAAATAGGAAACTCTATGGACATTTAATATGATGCACTTTAAACATAGGTTGACACAATGAGCCTTAAAGTGATGAAAAAAGTAAAACATCAATCTTGACTAGTGATGCTCAAAACAAATGACTGAGATCTTTTGTTTGGTTAGTAGAAGTTAGTAAAGGTAGAAGAAGCAAATTTTAGAGCTGTCTGAGAATTACAAAGTCTTTATCTTGTCTAATCCTCTTCCCTCAATCAGGAATGATCGAGCTTTCTTCTTAAACGGTGGTGGGAAATGACACAAGTTATCTGAACTATTGTGTAAAGTGGTGATTGGCCCTGATGAAGCCACACGAAAAAGCATTTCAAGAGTTGCACTATCTGCTACAAGTGTTGCTGCAGCTTTAAGCTCTTGGAGGAAAAAGCCAAGTTTCTTGATTAAATCAAGAATTTGAAACAGCAGAGAGCAGTTTTCCTGTGACAGCTCTGAAGGCAGCTGAGGTTCTCTTCACTGAATGGGCATCAAGAAGAGTGGGTGGTATCCTCAAAGAAAAACAAACAACAAAATCAAAAATCAAATTACGCATAATGTAGTTTTGGTGCGTGCATAAAAGAAAAATGGTTTGTTGATTGTTGCTTTACTTGATGCACTGCACAGAGATGGGCGTGGTGACCTGGTTATAATCTGTGCTGAGAATTAAAGTGATTAAAATCTGAAACCTAGAGCAGTTTTAGACATGTGAGTTGGTTATAATACTGCAAACCCTTAGGTAGGAATCTGGTTTTGGTGACTTAAACTACAATAAAAAGTATTTCAAACTACAATGAAATCAGATCAAATAGCATGTGTCCTATGTGCGTTACAATAATACACAAAATCTGTCTTTCTGTGAACTACAGGTTGACACAACCAAACTGGCACTCAGGTAAATCTATTTCAAGCAAAAAGTTGAGAGTTGAAATCAACTTTCAGAGAGTAGATTTTAGCACTTTTTCCAGGTTTAAATAGCTGCACACTCATTTTTATCGACACCATTGTTCTACTTCAATGTGACATCGTGAGACAGATTTCTTTTTTTCTTAAGTATTCATCAGCTGTTCAAAGTGAATGAGCTGGGATGCTTAAACACAGACACGTAGACATCGATGATCTGGCTTCTCTGAGGCTCGACAGAGGAAGAGGTATGGCTGCCACCCGGCTGCAGAGATGCTGCTCCAAGCTGCAGCATGACTCCAGCGAAGTAAGAAAACTATGAGAATACCGTGAAGCCACAGAGAAAACATCATAGAAAAGATTATACAAACATCCTCTCACTGGCTGATTTCATCGTTTCGGCAAGGAGCTGACAGGACAAATTCAACACCTTAATAAGAGAATTAATTTACGAATGACTACAAATCTCTCTACTACATCAGATCCACTATTTTTAAGAATTTTAGTCCTCTTGGTAGTAGCAAGAGAAGGGAGTCCATTTCTTAATCAAAAAATGAAAACTTTTCCACTTTCATCAATTTCAATTATAAGAGGGAGGCATTAAGACATTAAGAGAGATCAAACAGGAACAGAACAAACAAATTAAACTGAGTAATCAAAGCAAAGGTGATCTTTATTTTCCTCACTCTAGTAGTTGAGAAAATAACAAACGAAGGGAATGTAACTGCAGTCGAAGCAAATGATCTGAAACAAGCAGAACAAACACAACTCACTCATTGCTTCATCTGGACCTGCTCCTGTGGGACTTTCCGTTGACTACACCAAGCAACATGACTCTGGTGCTGAAGTGAGCCACGAAGCCTCTTTTATGAAATTTGACTTGAAGAACACGTCCCAATTCTGAAGCAGCCTGGAGGATGTTTCATCATCAAACAGGAGAGTGAAGTTATGATCCACCTTTCTGAAAGAAGATATTAAATTCCTATTTGAGGAAATGCTTTTCGGAATGTTTGCTCTGAACTTGGCGATCCTTTTGAATTTCGGATTCTTGGGTTTAAGTTTAAAAGGATATGGAAACTTATGCCTGGTTCATTGTCAAGTTTCTGATGGTGCTGAAAGGTCTCTCTCATCCTGTGGCTGATGTTTAACTTTCAGCACTGGACCTGGAGCTCCACTGGATATTTGGACCTTCAGGAGAAGAATCAGTGGCATTGCAGAGCCTGACCGCGTCCTGCTCTGGAGTGTTTTTAGATGCTGGGAAATGTTCTTGTGGGCTTGCAGCATCATAGAAGCGTTTCTAAATGAAAAATTGGACAACTTGTCATACTCGGCTCAGACAATAAAAGGAATATGAAACACATAAAAGCATACTTTGGGCTATAGGGCTAGGCAGAAATTTATTTAATGAATAAATAAACAGGCTGCTCCGTCCTAAACTGGAGGGCTGTCTGCCTACTCGAACACTTTTCATTTCAAATTCAATTGCAGTGAAATAAACTACACACACATCCATAGACACACACATTACACCCAGCACCACCCAGATTTATACAACAATAAAGCTCTGTTTGTTTTTGTTGTGAGTTTGGATGTGAACTGTCAGACTGTTCAGTTAGCAATTTAGCTTAAATCCCCATATCTGGCTAACTACTTAATCCAAGGGTATCAAACATAGAACCAGAATATGCACTTTTTTGCAGCTTTTCCTACTCCCTCATGGCCATTCATACAACATCAATGTAAAAGTAATAGATATACAATAAAATAACAGAAAAGTCACCTAAACGCTACCTTCTTACTGAGTCCTGGTCTCTGTAGAAAAAGAAAGGCCACTTTACACTAAACATGTAGACAAGAAAGGATAAAAATAAGCATAAAAGGTAAAAAAATACCAACTTTGTGCCTCATCTCTTACCAAAGAAATTAAATGTATAGGTAGAGCTTAATTACATTCCTCCAGAAATGGACTAACACTGTGATCAGCTCTGCCAAATAACTCCAAAACTGAACACCATCTAATTGTGGATGCATTAAAGTTACAGTTTGAGATTATAAATCAACTCTGAAACATTTAACTCTGAAATTTCATGTTGCCTGGTGCCTAGCAACCATCTACCCACAAGCTAAAATTACCCATCTGTAGTATCTATCCTCCAATAACACCCTATAATAGCATTGTGTTGTTTTAATTTGAAGGCAGAAACATCTAATTTAGGTCCACACACCTTGCTAAGTTATGTGTTATAGATTACAATGCCATTGTGTTGCCTAGCAAGCACCTAACAGCAGACTAAAATCACACACCATGCAGCACGTAGCACAATCAAGTATAGAAAAAGTCATGTCAGAAACGCCTCTCAGCTGAGCTTATTATGAACAGCACCAACTTGTTCACAGGTCCTACCTAAACCAAAAATTTAACATACTAAAATACAGGAATGTCAATGGCACACAAGTAAAACTGTGCCTCTGGTTAGCACTGCTAAGCACTATAACTTGCTTATGCATGACCAGTGGGGTTCTTCCTCAGGCTGAGGTCTGGAAGGTTCATTCATCATGATTTTGCCGCTGTGCAGAGTGATCCCACCATTTTCACTTGGTCTACACACAGGTCAAGTATGTGGCAAGTGCTATGCCTGTCATTACAAAGCTGCTGTTTCCAGGGGTGTAAACAGAGTTTCTATACAGAGGGGGTTAGGGGTTAAATGCACTGCAACTTAAGAAAACACCAGTAAATTGAAAAATGCTGCAAAAGCAGACAAAAATGAAAAAATAAATACATCTGAAACACACCCATGCTGCTACTAATAAACAACTAAAACCATATAAACATCCAGTTGAGGCACTGCTCCAGAGTTCTTGTGCTGTGATGCATGAAAAATCTGCTAATATAATGCAAAGCAGTTAGCATATTTTAACATGTTTTATATATAAAGTAGCCTACATCATTGCTGTGGTACTTATATGAGAAAAAACAATATTCTAACACATTTTATGATAAACAATGGTTTCATTTGTACCCTGAGCTCTGACGACAGAAAGTGAAGTGTTTTCCACCAAAGTGCTTCCTCCTGTTAGTCACAGAAGACCAGTCGCTTCACAGACAGCAACAATTGTGCCCTGCTCCCTGCTCTGTAATCATCTTCATTTTGATACACATTTTGAGTAATGTTTGTTATTTCTACATCATCGGTTACGTTACACTCGAGTTTAAACTGAAATGTTTATTGAGCTTTGGGGACCAGAGATTCAGACTAAGATTCTTCTAACCGTCTGAATTCACATCTTGAATTTTATAAAAGTAAAAGAAAAATCAGACACCAACGTTAATATGATAATCTACACATCTCAGGTTCCTTTTATCTAAAAATGGCAACACAAAAACCCCAAAATCAAAGTGGAACTGGTTGAATTACTGTGGGGATGACATGAAACTACCAGAGAGCTTCTGCAACTAAATACTGCCCACACTGTGGACACACTCGCTTGTCTCCGTCCAGCAGAGGCCGGAAACAACCCTTTTGCTGCCTAGCAACATGGCTCCTATTAAGTGTGTGTGTGTGTGTGTCCAAAAACTCCCGGCTCTTTAATGTGTGACAGCTTTATATGTGGCTCAATACTGTTGCATAAAGAAGACATTTACATTTTGGCACACCACATTTAAACCGACTGACTTACTTTTTTCCCCATAATTTACTCCTACTTAAAGACGTAGTGAAATACAGTAAGAAAGAGAGACAGATAAGGGAAGAGGATGATTTGGAGGACTGGTAAGATTGGAGGTGGAGCATGTCCAGCCGCTTGGAACGGAAAATGGAGGCAGGGGCGGCTGAGGGAAGGAAAGATAGGTGAGTTGAACACAAGGAGGGAGCAATCAAATCTTTCCAGCACAGAGGTTATTAAGCTATTGAACTCATATAGAGGTGTAATAGATGGCAGTGAACCGTGTGTGACAGAGTGTGTGCTGTGTATGTAAAACTGAGGGTTAATGCTGCTAGCTTTTAATGGTAATTCTGGCCTGTCACTCTTCTAAAGGCCATCTCTGCGGGCCATCAGCCAGCCGCACGCGAACACGGGCACACTGAAAATGTCACCATTATCACAGTAGGCTGTGCACGAGTGTGTGTGTTTGTCTCAGTGGGTGCACGCTGAATCACTTCATTGTTTTCTGCTCAATCAGCTCTCATTTCTTGCATTTCCCCCCCTCCTCTGTTTGCTGCTTTTTTGTTTTTCTCCTGCTCCTCACCACTGCCTCTCCTCCTCCTCCTCCCTCTGTATTGACTAGACAGGCTGTAAATATTTACATGTACTGAAACCCCACCAATCGATCTCTGTCCATTTCTGCCTCCCATTGACGGGGATCACTTACATTCCCAGCTCTCTCTGTAATTGGCTCTTTTTCTTTTTTTTTCCTGCTGATTTTCATTATTTATATCATCAGTGTCTCCAAGAACCGCTGCTCCGATTTTTAACATTTCTTTTAAATAACTGACAGCCAACATTGTCTCTCGTGTGTAGCAAATGTTTTATCAACATGGGGCCTGGCTAAACCATTGATAATGCATGGAAACATGGCTGTCAAAAGACACTTTGTTTTTTGTTTTCTACTCGCTGGAGAAAAGAAAAAAATATTTTTGTTGTTTTTAGGGTGGGTTGTTTTTTTTTTGAAAGCCATGATTTCAGCAGAAAATCTATGTTTCTGCAACATGTCTGATTTTTTCATTTTACTGTAGGCTTGTTTAGACACCTGGCTACAGTACATAAAAATCCTCACATGCAGACAGTCTGGATGTTTTGCTCCTTTTGGCCTTCTTGATTTTATTCCATTCATTAATCAGTGTCACAAACCATGAAGATACAAATAAAACGTTTAAAATCTGTCTTTGAATGCGCAGTGCAAGGTCTAAAGGTCTTCTCAGAAAGAGCCATTTTTGAGTTTTTCTTTGTTTTAATTTCTGTTCTGAAATGCACGCCCACATACATGTCGAGATATACCCTCAGACTCTCAGCACTTAGAAAGCTTTTAATCAAACAGGTCTGCACAGACCAGAGTACTGTATCTCGTCTCAGTGCAGCCTTGCATAATCAGTGTTATGCTTATCGGTGAAGAGAGCTCACAGACTGCTGGTAAAGTAACTTGTGTTAGAGTCAATGTGCGTTTGATTTGCTGCAAATGGTTATTCAGTTAAATATAATTATTTTCTTGCAGTGTTAAAGCAGCTGGGTTAGGTTATCTGGAAATCGGATACGGGGTTGAGAAAATGGATGGATGGATTAAAAAAGCAGCTGTACATGTGCATGATGGCTGTATTGCAGTGACTTGCTTATGAAGGAACAATGAAACACCAACTAATGTAATCATTAATATGAGCAGTGGCTCTATTTTAAAACGCACTGTGACTGTCAGCAGTGACACAGATACACAGAGAGGGTCAATTTGCTGGATCACGAGAGCGATACTGAAGACTGAAGATGAGTGGCACAAGGATAGTGGAATGGGATGGGACTCATAAAGCACCACAAGCCACATTTATCCTTCATTCAGAGCCTTATTCTCTATAGTTTAAGCACTTTAACTATCTCACACCCAAGGCCAATTTAGAACCATTAGTTAACCTAACGTGAATGTCTTTGGACTGCGGGAGGAAGTGGAAAGAACCCAAAGGAAACCCACGCAGGCACATGGAGAGCCAGAAACCTTCTGGCTGCGAGGCCACAGTCCCAAACACTGTGCCGCCCAACACTTGGTGTTCTTGTGATCTTCTAAAACCTTTAACACAGTTTAGAAAACAAAATCTAAAAGAATACACACAAATTGACTAGAAAGTGTTTCTTTTAACATGTTTTAATTCCTTTAGGAGTTAAAACATGCACCAATAAATGAATGATGAACAGAAATCTTGTAATAACTCATTTTTTTTTATTGGTTAGGGCTAAATAAGTAAATGGATGGATGGAACGGATGGAGTTCTCAATTTTCTGATCCTAGGGAAGGTATCGTGTCTATCTATAGCCTGATGTGTGGCATGCTGGGTAATGCTTCCTGACAATGACTCTCTATAGATTCAGACAGCTTTCAACTGACTGAATAGGAATTGGACCTCTATTCACCACGATGCCCGGAAGGTTTAAACTCAGGGTGTGTGTGTGTGCGTTTGGATCTCATAGCACTGCATAGAGGGTCGTGTATTGTTTTGTCCTCTGGGAGATCAATGACATTCCCCTCCTTTGAGTCCACAGATTATCTGTCTGCCTGCTTGTTTGAAACTCTGTCTGTCTTTCTGTCTGTGAGCCTGCCCTGCTTTCTCACCTCTGCTCTCCGATCCTCAGTCCTTCATTGTGCTTTTAACGTTTTGCCTTCTTTCACCACACGTTCATCAAAATGTAGAATATAAGGAAGACGCTTTAAAACTTAAAGAACACACACAAGGCCACTCTTAATGAATGGGTGGATTCAACTATTTGTTGATAGTTATTGTCTTTGAATTCAAGGAGATCTGTTTCACTTTAGTAGAAGTGAAGGCAAGCAAAAGCTCCCCCTTGCGACTTTGCAATAATAATAAAGAAAAAGGGAAAAAAACAGAGAAGAATGGCATTATCTCCATGGAATATATCAAAATATGACCCCAACACCTTACACACCTAAAGTCAGACAGAACTAAAGCTGCATCTGCCGCTTTACTCTGGGAAGAATAATGGGTGAACGAGATCTGAAGTGTTTGTTATTTTGGTGGGGGATGTAATATTTGCCGTTACTTCTTTGCTGGCACAGGCTCAGTAAGTGATTGTAAAAGTTACTGACATGGATGCTAAGAGATAGATGAGAGGTTCTGACCCCTGCTTCTGCAACCACATGTGTTCTCCTTCTGCCTCGAGGATCAAATCCCCACTTGCCTACCCCCTCTGCTCCCCGTCTGCTTAAGTGAAAAACTCTTTCCCAAGATAGTCATACGCTTGAAAAACCTTGTAGACAACAAGGACTCAGCATACTCCATGGTATTGACATTCTGAATTGCATGGAAGATGAAAACTAATGTTATGATACCCTACAGATGAAATTGCAGTTAGTTTACAAATAAAGACAAGCAGAGCTGACTGAACATATGGTACACAGAGCTTGAACATACAATCAACTGTATTATAATTTACAGAGGATCTTTAAGAGACAAACTTCTCTCGATCAGCTGACTTTAATGTGCCGTTGAACAGCTTTTCCTTCTTTGTAAGTCACGGGAGCAAAAAATAAAAGTCATCTTGAGATGGAGCGGATCGTTGAGATCAGTCAACTCAAGCAAAAAAAAACTGTATTACCGTGTGATCAAGAGTGATGCGCTAGCTAGCTAGAGCAGCTGTATAAGGCCTACATGATGAAACATCCGATGTAACGTTGTGAATGCTTTTTAATGGAAAGGAGGCGTCTACACTGTCCTGCTCCAAGCCTCGTTTTAGACGAGCTGTACATTAACTAGAAATAAAGAGCAGTTTAAATCTCACTTTTTTCTTTTGTCTCCAAGTGAAGCGGATATGTGGCATCTTCAACTTTGACCTTTGTGGTAATGAAGAAACGTGACTGTCCTTTAGTAAAAGGTCATTTCACGGTGCCTGGGCTTTATCGGACAGTTGTGACTGCAAGAGAGTGGGAATGGTGAAAGACTGATGGAGTTTAGAAGGATTATAGCGGATGAGAGGAAACATGAAGTGTGTCAACAGCCTTTGCTGTTAATTTCATGGCATTTGCCCACTAAAGGGTCATGTATGAGTGGGGAAGTGGTATCACAGGTTTTCAGTAGTTGGACGCCTCATTGAGTATCGACCACGGCCAGTCTCTCTTTGCACAAACCAAAAAGGGAAAATTAATACATAATTACATGCGCAAATTTATGTTCATCAATCCGTGTGTATCCACTGTAAAGTAAGTAAAATTTCCATTAAGTACCATTAAGTAATTTCCATGTTGTTCATCAGTATGATTGGGGCACCTGTAATGTGTCATTTCAGTTTCAGTTAAAGCGTCACAGCTTATCCTACATTTAGTATTACCAGTAAATCTAGCGTATGTCCACAAGGTTAAAACGAGGAGGCATGTCATATTGTTTAAACATTATTTTTCTTATTATTATTCTTCTCCTTCTTCTGCAGATTATCTGCCTCCAATCTGTCTCTAGCATCCTCTTTTGTCACTGCTTCCTCTGCATGCCCTCCTTCACTACATCCATGAATTTTCCCTGAAGTCTTCCCATTTTCCTCCTGCCTGCCAGCTCCTTCTTCAACATCCTGTGCCCAGTGTATCCACTTTTCCCTCCTCTGCACATGTCCAAATCATCTCAGCTTTGCCTCTCTAATTTTGTCTCGAAACTGCTCGGCCTGAGCTGTCCCTCTGATTTTTAATCCCACAAACTCCCAACGACCATCTTACCGCCACTCCGCCACCTCCAGCTCAGCCTCCTCTTTTTTCTTAGTGCCACCATCTCCAAACCATACAACAATCAGCCAATGTTATGATGGGTAAAAAAAAAAAGTTTATTTTCCCAGGAAGTGAACAGCAAGGCTGAGATTGTTTGGACATGTGCTCTTGTTTTTTATACCCCTTTTACTGTGAACCAAAAATATACAGTGATGTACTTTTTTCAACGGTTTGTTGGAAATAACATAAAAGCTGCTAGTTTGGCTGAAATGTCCAATTTATTCTTTAATTATTATGCAATAGAAATATGTGGAAGGGCTCAAACTGAGACAAAGTAAAGGCTGAGGGGGTGAAGGCTAAGTGAGAGAGGGGTGATCCGAAAAGTAAAAGATGGAGAAAGAAAGTTCGGAGACAAAAATCAGGGAAGAGAGGAAGATGAGGCCTATGCTTCCTCGTCTCCACAGCTGATGCTACTCTCAGCCAGAGGGTTTAAAAAAACACACACACACACACACAAACATACTGTATTAGCCTGTTCGCCACACATATACACATATGCGCACAAACGCACGCAGGTGGGACAAAGGAGTGTAGTGTGCCAATTTGTTGTGCCCTTGGTCCCCTCTCAGGAGGCTCACAGGCAGGCATCCAGCCATGCCAAGACTGGCACTAGTCCCGCAAACACACACATAAACCTTCGCGGTTACTACACTGTGGCTGCAGGCACTGCTGTATCAGGGTTTTGTATGTGTGTTTGCCCATGTGTGTATTTGTGCCTTTGTGTCTGTTTGCCTCTGCTTCTCTCCATTTTCATACACCGCAAGAGTCAAATGCTGAAGAATTGGGAGCATGTGAAAGACACCGCAGCCCTTTTCACACACATGGAAGATGCAACTGACTTGCTTCAAATAACTGCACGAGGTTGTGGTTCACACTTAAGTCTCTCTCTTAAGATAAAGAAGTTGTTTTTGTTTTTCTTCTTCTTCTTCTTCTTCTTCTTCTTCTTCTTCTTCTTCTTCTTCTTCTTCTGCACACAGTGAAAGCAATACCAAAGAGCAGCGGATTGAAAATCCGTCTTAATTCTGACACATCCTGCCTCGTGCACACACAAAAAAGTAAATGCTAACTAAATAACAAGCGTCTCCAGGAGTTCATCAGTACTGATAGGAAACAGAGAGGTTGGTGGACACATGAAGTTACAGGAACTACTGAATATGAAATGATCCTTAAACATCAACTTTTTCTATTGGCATCTGACATATGAAGCTCACACCGCTCACAAGCCAGTGTATTACCTCTGCTCATGAAATGAAATTAATTAAGATTAAACTTTTAATACCCACAAGTAGCTAAAGTAAACCTGTAAAAGTATGCAGATTCTTGACATGATCGTGCATGGCCTAACAAGTGAGCTAAAAACACGTCAAGCCTGTAATTGTTGGCTAATTAGCTCATTTCACTATGTTATAATTCACATCCACAGCTTGTCCTTCATAACAGGGCCATAACAGGTTCCAGGGGAATAACAGCTGGCAGCTATTTTCTCCACGTTCGGCTTCAGCTCCACACTTTTACTCTTCAGGGACACTTCAACCTCCAAGGACTTTGTCTGCTGATCCAACAAGACCGTTTTTGCTGTTCAAATATTATTTCTGAAACAAAACCACGAGTCCTGATCCGCCATTCTGTTCTCTCTCACGCTGCTAATGTCATTGTCGCTGTCCTCTGGGCCAATTATGCAGTGTGTATTGTCTGATTGGACCGCATATTGTTTCAGCAATCAGTACCACCGTGTGACTGTATGTGTAAGGGATTATCTGTATGTGTATAATTTAGTGTCTGACGCGATAAGTATCTGTGCAGTGGAGGATGGAGAGGATAGCAGAGATAGGAAGATAATACAGAAAGAAAGAAAGACCTGACTCCTGTCTTTCCTGTCTTTTCAGGGGCCCGGTCTGACTCTAATCAGGGAGGCGCAGGACTGACTGCACTCAATTATTCACTCATTAGTCAGCAAGCAGTAGACACCGCTGAAGGCTCCCTGCGTGCTTATGTGTGCATCTATCTCTTTGTCCTTTTTCATTGGCCGGTCATTTTTTGAACCTATTACATTTTCAGGCTTTTATTTGCAAAGCGTTGTTTTCCAGCTTGGACTTGAGCAGTGCGGTATCTCGGGAATCTCTGTGATTTTAAATGTCAACATTGCAAAAGACATTAGATGGCACAATCTGATGGCTCTAAACCTTATAAAAAGCACACATTGTTCCCTTTTTACACACAGGACTGGGAGACTGCCAAAAATCAAGTCCTATTTGTCTGTTTGCTTTTTCTGTTTGCTTTTTCTTTGACACCATCACTACCATTCAGGGGAATATAGCTAGACAGTATTGCCCTCAGCAAGGACTGGATTGGCAACTCAGACAAAATCGATGTCTATAACGCACTGAGCTGTAAGGGAGCAAACTATCATGGAAAAATTCTGTTGGTCATAATGGCTGGCTAAATTGCCTGTCTACGTTGGCTCCAAATGTTGTCTGGGTGCCACAGCCTTGACTTACCGCCTGTGGAAATAGTTGCTATTAAGTTGGCTCCCCATTAGAGGCCACTACTCATTTCACTGGCATGGTTTACTGAACCCCACAGAATTCAGTGGGTAGATGGACAGAAAGGGTCTAGATGTGTCTGGGCCCTCTGAGGAACACCCTCTTCAATTATAGCCCTCGATTCTGTTATTTTACCAGCTGTGATAGTGAAGCTGGTGTTATTTACACCCCACGAGTCTGTCTTTGTGTGTGTGTACGTATCAAACTATGGTTTTGACGATACCTACTGTGGCAGGAGTTACCACAAAGGCAGTTTTGAGTACTTTGCAGTCACTCAATCATGCAAGTGTCAGTTATGAAACTTTGTCGGTGTGTGGTTAAGGTCAGCACAATGGTTTGCTTTGAAGATTAGCTTGATCCACCCTGATATCATGTGAAGTCTGCTGGAAATATGGAGTTCGAGGGGCATTTGTTCCTTCCCGCATTCCTTCCCTGTCCTACAGTCTTTAGCATTCTTTTAGTATTCGTAACTCCCCACATTAAAACCCTTAATCTGCTGTGAAAGTGCAGTTTGCGCAGGTGAGTCTGGTAGCCCTGTATTTATATGTCTATGGCTATATGTATAGCTATGAAGTGCTAAGCATAAACGTTAGAAAGATAAACCATAAACAAAGCTCAAACAAAAAGCTAGTGATTTATTTTCTTCAGTTTCTGTTGAGAGCATTGTTGATGTGTGTTTAGCAGCTTCTGTACATGTGCAGACAGCTGTGTCCACATACTTCCTTTTTTGCTTCTTAGTGAAAAGATGTTTAAAAAACTGAAATGGGGGGGTTAGGAAAAAAATACTGAGAACAGTGGGCTAAAGTGCACTACTTTAAAATAATTTTCTCCAATTTGATTTTTAAATATGTATTTGTATAGCACTTCACACTACATTCAGTCATTCACACACACTGGTGATGGCAAGCTACATTGGAGCCACAGCTGCTCTGGGGCGCACTGACGGAGGCAAGGCTGCCGGACACTGGCACCACCGGGCCCACTGACCACCACCAGCAGGCAATGGGTGAAGTGTCTTGCCCAAGGACACAACGACTGAGACTGTCCAAGCTGGGGCTTGAACCGGCAACCTTCGGATTACAAGACGAAATGCCAACTCTTGAGCCACGATCACCCCATGTGCCCATGTGTCCATATGTAAAGGATAAACCTGTATCTGTAAGAGGTTTTATCCCCAAATAACACCGGTCTTTGCTCTACAGCTGAAAAGTTATTGGCCAAAGTCAGCTTGAAACTTGTTCGAGACCTACAGCTGACAGGTGCAAGATCAGGTGTCAGTGTAGCCCTCACATCCAGTTCAAATCTGACAGCAACTTTTCACTGACACTGCACTTTTCTACCACAGCTAGACACATGCCAAATGATACAAACTTCTCTATTGTTCCAGCTCAGGTGTTGTTTTTCACTCATGGTGCATGTTTGTATGTCAGGTTTTTAGTCACTCTGGTGATGTTTTTCCTGTACTGACACAAATATATATGCGCATTACGAGATTTAAATAATAATCAGCTGTACAGACCTTTTATAAAATGCCTGTAGAATCGATGCTAACAGAATGGAAGAAGAGTGCATGACGAAATCAAAAGAGGAAGTGAGGAGACAAATTAACAAAAAAATCTGACCCTTTGAGTCCACACAGGGAAGAAATTGGGGGATACATTTGTCCCCTTAGAGGGAAAAGTCACTTTCTGCCAGGATGGGAATGTTTCCATACACTTAATCATGTGATGAGTCTAAAAACGATGAAAAAAAAAAACAATAAAAGCTGATGTGTTGAAAAAGTCAAAACAATAAACGAGGGCATATCTTCTGCTGGAATGGTCTTCCATTTCTCCAGCAGAGACTTAAAGATTCAACACACTGAGAATTTACTGCAGGCTTCTGGAGGAAGAGACACTTTTTCCCCTTTAATTTGTCACTTGTTCTATGCTGTATGCACAGATAAAGAGCATACACACCAATGCTCACACTGAAAACCTTCGCCTGTATCCAAACACAAAGACACACTTTCTTCCCTCAGCTATGCGCTTTAAAACACCTGTGTATTTGTGTGCATGTGTGTGTGAGAGTGTGTGTGTGTGCATATGTATGTGAGTGTTAGTGTGCATAGGCAATAGGGAGGTCATGTCAAGCCCGACGGCAGTTCATTAAAATGTATGTGTTATGGGGAATATGTGTGCGTGCGTCTGCATGTGTGTGTTACTACTCTGTTCACATAACTGTTTACATAATTGATGAATATGATAATGACACAAGCTGGCACTGTGCTCATACGGGCATTTGTGTGCACACTCAGATGTAGGGCTATGTGCGCTTGCGTATATATGTGAGTGTGTGCGTGCATTTGTGTATAAGATGTTCAGGGCTGAGGCAGACAACGCCCCAATAGCATTGCATGCCCCATCATCTTGGCTCTGACAGTTTGACCATTGACAGCACTTTGTTCTGTTGGCAGAGAGACGGGGAGACAGACAGGCAGGTAGACAGACACGCTGACAGCATATGGTGCAAGACAGGAGACCTGTGGACCCATGTGGTAGTTAGAAAAACACTTCCTCCCGAACTCTCTCTCTCTTTTGCTCTCTCTCTCTCGCCTTCCCTTGGCATATGTTGTGTGTGGTTGGCCGTGCGCCACATGCCGATCCGATGCCCTCGGCACTGCCGGGGCTCCGTGCCACCTGTGCCACTCTCTCCCACAGCAGCTCTACAGCTCCCCGTACACACACTCGCACGCATAGATACACACTTGCACACCGAAACACTAGCTCTCAGTTTGCACCTGTGTCCGTGGGGGAGAGTTTTAGACAGGGAATCACAGACATCATATTGTCCTCTTAGTGAGTTCACTGGCCTATCTGATGGTTTATTTGATACAAAGTTGCCTTAAAAGATCCCAGATGACACAGATTTTCATACTTAATGCTTGTGCTGCCTCCTCTTTGGAGTGTTTTTTCATTGTTTCTTACATTTTAAAGCTTTGCGAATTCATTCATATTTATCTTTGTCTTCACTATACAAATGCAAAAAATGCATGCTTAAAAAGTTTGATATATAAAATATAAATGTAATTTTTGATATTTATGCAATATCATATTATAAACAATATTCCAGCCAAGACTTTATTAGAAATTTTTAGCTAGTGTTAGTTAGCAACAGCTACTATTTAGTGTAATATGTCACAAGGCTAAGGGACATAGCAATATATAGTAATAATAGTCTAAATTAAATAGAGCTTGTATGAATGTATGAATCATATTATGAAATGTGCATTTTTGTATTGTGAATATGCGCTTTGTACTGCAGCCAAGATTGTTTGCAACAATCTGTTCTGAATTCATATTACTTTATTTCTGAGGCGCTTATACCACCTCTGTAAGAAATACTATCTGCTTATTTAATATAAAACCATCTACACAAAGTATGCAGGCCAAGAAAGAACATATCATCATTTTCCTTTGATTGGCAAAAGTTAAGCAAACTAACTGCTTCATAACCCTACTTGTTGTGTGCTGTTATATTCGGTGTGGCACGTGTTTCTGTGTGCATATGTGTAACTGTACGCGCTGTGAATGATGGTCCATGCTTGGTTAGTTCCAATGCATTTATGAATAAATCAGTGATTCCCCTGAAAAACACAGCTAACATCAGTTTTTGACAGCTGTGGAAACCAGCAGATGTGGGCTAGTGTTTCAGGGTGGATCGGCCATTGTGCCAGTTCATGTGCCAATCCAGATGTGCTGCCAACAGTACAGTGAGGCAGGGCTGTTGGATTATGGAGGATTTACTGCACACATGTCCACAGTTACGCACGCACAAGAACACACATGGTGATGGGTTGAAGTATAACGCTAGTTCAGGTCAAGTTTGTCGACTTTTACAAAATAAATATGACTGGAAATTTTGCTAAATTAAGTTTCAGGAGTTTGTTTGGGAATTAGGACAACACTAAAGGATTTTAATGTGCGATTCTCTTTGTGTGGGCGTGTCTGTATATACGGATGCATGGACGAGTATCCCACATGCTGTGGGGAACTAAATCTGTTTATACATTTACATCACTTCCTTTCCCTGTCCAAACAATGAGGAGTTATGGTTAAGGTTATAGGCTCCAGGAAATAAATGTAAGCCAACATAATGTTCTCTGAAATTATGGAAACACAACTATTCTTGTGTGTGTGTGTGCATGTGTGTGTCAGAGAACTAGAAAGATAAATAAATGGAAAGAAGGAGATAAAACAACAAGGCTTCAGGTTATGTGGAAACTGGGCAGCTAAACAGAAAGAGGAACAAAAAGACTGTTATCTACAAGCGATGCAGTCTGTGAGACACGCACACACTCACATGTACACAGCGTTACTCCAGGCTACACTTTTGTTCAATCACTGTGTTGTCACACAGCAGTCATGTATTGGTTCTCCGGTGCAAGCGTGATTCATCCGGCCACCCTCGAGCATCCACACAAAGTACGAGGATACAAAACACGGTTATTAGCATCTACCTCATCTTCACTGTGAACAAGACATGATCTTAGGTGCCATTTAGTCATCATCTGTCAACCCCATGCTGTAAGCAGTGAATGTTCCAGACAAATCTGAGCTAATCCCTAAATATAAGGTCATCTACCCCAGCTGACCCCCACACACAGACACATATATCTAGCAAGGTTAGCTAGTTAGGCAGGGAAGTAGCACACCTGACCCCACTCTGTTGTTTCCCAGGCTGTGCAGTGCCAAGACTAAAGGTTACCTTTTTACATACGCTTAATCACACATGCACACACACACACACACAAACGCGCACACACACGCTTCCTCACTCTCGGATTTACTCAGAATTGAACAAACTGGTTTGGCTAGGCTAGCACTAACACACCTGACACACACAGGCACACTGAAACACACTCAGGTGTCTGTGAAATATTCTCAGTTGGCTCGAGGAATCTGTGGAGAGTCCACCGGATCAGCTGTTAGGTGAGGAGACTGAATGTAAGATGGACTTGAGCCAGGCTGAGTGAGAGCCGAAAGGTAAACAAGCTAGTAATGATTTAAAATGGCCACACACAAAAAAAGACTTTCTACGTTAATTTGGCGTTGTTGTAACTTTACCAGTTATTTTCTAACTTCTGACATGTGCTGCCAACTGTGGGTACATAGTAAAAAATACATAAAATACATGGTAACTTTGTAGTAGTGAAAATATGTTATGTTATCTGGATGATGCCATATGAAACTTGTCTGCTTTATCAATATGTAAAAACTAAAATAAAGGACTATTATTGAATACATTTAGGAAAATCTTACTTAGATCTTCATCCTTTAGAGAAACTATAGCTTCTCTAAAATAAAAACAAACTGAGTCTATATGAAGCTTAGTAGATATCTAAAGACTGTCACATTAAACATATGAGAACTACCACTCACTAAACTCCATTGTGCGTTTTTCTATCAAGGTTTGCTTTCCCTTACATTATGTGTTTGTCTCTTCGGGATGATTATCATGCTGTAAAACGAAGCTGTTGCCAGTCAGATGCTGTTCAGATGTTATTTACATGGTGCATCAATGGTACTTCTCAAACACCACTCCCTGAAATGTAGTAGCCTGTCAATTCTTTTGTCTTCCACTTGTCCAATTTCCTTATAAGTTTTCAAAAACCCACTGAACACCATGCTGAAATACGGCAAGTTTTTAATCTAATGGCTCTTTGAGAATCTGCAAAAATACTATTTTATGTCTGCAAAACTATATTATCGTTGGAATTTTTCATAGGTTGAACAAACTACTGTGAACAAGTTTAAAGCCTGCTAGTAACTAGTAAGTGCTTAAAGATAGAAAAAACAAAACAACGTAATTTAATTAAAATAAGGCCTTTTCTACGATGTCTGCATAAACAACACTGGTTATCTCTTCACTCTGGTGCTTTTATACTTGAATGATTCACAGGTCAGTCTCAAGTGGTCCAAACAAGGTTCCCATAAAAAAGATCAGGCACAGGGACTGGACTGAGTGAAAAGGTATCCAAAGACCAAAGAAAAACTTTGAAAGACTTTCAAAGCTTGAAGAACTATTACGCAAGTTTATTTTTTATTTTTTAATTACAAGAAAGTCTGGCTCAATGGAAGTACAATAAAAAAAGAGACTCAAGACTTTTACACAGTACTCAGATTTTCTCATGGGTGACAAAGTGTTATAAGCTATTAGTTGATAAAGACAAATAATCATATTATAAAAAGTGCAACTGACAATAAAAATGCAATTTAACCTCCTAAGACCCGAACTCTTCCACGACATGCATTTTTAATTTCTCTTTGATATTTGGGCTGATTGGGACCTGATGAATGTAAAAACAAAGAATTACCAGATTTTTTTTTTTTTTTAACCTAATTTTTGTTTCTAAGAAAAATGAGAGCCACATATGAGGATATTCATTTAAAATTTCGATAGAACAGTAGCAGTATAATGTCCTCATGAGTGGATATCAGGCCCTTGTAGAGCAAAATTGAGTATTTTGGTCTAAATAACCCAAAATGTGATGTCCACATATTTGGACGCCAGGTCCTAGGAGGTTAACTTTACTTACTCAACCACACTATAAAAAGGATTTTTTTTTTAATGGAGCGGATTTCTAGAAAAAGAAGCATATTTGAATGCACTTTGAATAACAGACAGGTATTGTGTTGTGGCTCAGTTGTACATTGTATTTGCCACAAAGCCATGAATCATATCAGTGTGTGAAAAATCCCACACTATTCAAAAGAGTACATTTCTAATATTGCAAACAGATGGCACTCGCAGTTTGTTGAATTACCTGTAATTACATTGTTTAGATTACCGCCATTTTTTTTCGACTGATGTTTAATTTCACAGTTGTTTGTACACGTTTCCCATGCTTGCAGGCTGTGGTTTGTGTGCTGTGTATTATTTACAGTTCATGTTCTGGACAATAGCAAATTGCTGCATTTAGCTCTGATTTGTACAGAGTGTGGCTGTGTTTGTTTGCACAACACGCATTTACCTCAAGAAATTCAGTTTGAATACAGACGAGACGCCTGAAAGCAAGGAAGTGAACGGTTGAAAGTTTTTTTTATCCTCACCTGTGCTTTTCCGACATGTCAAAATGTCCTCTGTGAAAAACGTTTACTGAGTAACAGAACATCTCTGGATGACTGTCCTATTTTTCTTATTCTAGCTTTCATTCTCTTTTTTTTCTGTGCTATTTTGCTAACTTTGCTAACTTTAAAGTACAGTAGAGAATAAAATCCTCCACTATTCTAAACGCACATAAACAAGGGTAGACATCCACAGAGAGGGATCACAGCTTGAAGAAACTATAAGGCTCTGGTGAGCTACCATCCAATTTAATCAACTGCTTCCTGCAGTTGTGATTTATCAACCAATTAGGCAAGTGGACAGGAAAAGCAGTGCAACTATAAATAAAAAGCTTAAAGTCCGTTATACCCGATCAATGTTGAATAATAAACTTTATTGATGCACAAAGACTTAATAGATGATACCCATGTGTAGCTTGCTTGCTGCAGTGCACCAAAATCCTTCCATACAGCCATATTTTAGATTATTCTCAGCCATTTTGACTTGTTACAGCAAAAAAAAAACAGTGTTTCAAACATTATTAGTGGTGTCTCTGAAAATGAACCACCATAGAGAACAACAAGATGTGGCTTCATCCATAATCACACAAAAAGAAAAAGCTAGATTTTAGTGACTAATGACATGAATGCAGTAAGCCTAAAATTGCTTGATAACTGCAGTCCTTTCTTAAAAAATATATCTTTATCATTAACACATAACGTGTCTTTTATAAAAAGAAAAAATGTAGAGTTGATTGTTTCTTTGCCTCTTTACTTCAAAACATTAGCCACAAAGCTGCCAGTATTAACATGTTAGCTCGCTAGGTGAATGTAGCCACTATTAGCTAAAATATAAGTTTTAATTAGACTCGTAGGCCTTTAGTTCAAAACTAAAACATAAAAAAATATACAATATATACACATAACTACTGTGGTTACAGTCACAGTAGTCACATCTTCCCTTTCTGCCAGCAAGGTAAGAAAACTGCAGGAGTCAGGTAATTATTCACTCTTGTAAACATTTCATTTCAGTGACTTAAAACCTAAATAGCAGATGGATTAAAGAGGAAATGTTGAAGCTAAATGTCTGTGAGGAATGAGGAAATGTTTATGTCATGCTGCAGGTATTAGCAAAGCCAAGAAAAACACAGGTGCAGCTAATAGCAATGCTAATTTCTTTCAGAATGCACACTAGCCCAGGTTTATGTTAGCATGTTTAATATCTCAGACTATGGGGCAGCATAACTGTAATGCAGATGAAATGTTAAAAATCAACTATGTAACGGGTCAGTACACAAAGTTCCTGATGGTTCAGAGTTTGTCTATTATAACTTTGTAGGGGCATTGCATGCAAAATGAAATTATTTCTTTGCTGTAAACAAACAAACAAAAAAGTTAAAATGCTTGGATCAGCACAGACTTTGTAGTCAATCTTTTGCTTTTGCTCCATGGACACAAACAGTACAAAGACGTGTGACAGGAATGAGTAAATGCATTTTCACCAGTAACCGAGCAAAACATCTGAAGTCGCCTACCTACCTCTGCCTATACGTTCTTGCCTCTCTCCTTTTTCTCTCGCTGTTTTCAAGTCTCTCTTTAGTATGATTTTTCATACAATTTCATAAAACTAAGATTAAATGAGCTATAATCAAAAGACCCTCGACTTGTAACTCAAGTATTTATCCTCAGTTCAGTGACCACAAATAGCAACTACGTTAAAAATAAATAAATAACGTGAGCCACAGGCCTCATGGACCAGCAGTTTCATGTCAAATTGAGAAAAAGGATAAGGAAACGTGTCTTCATGTGCTTTTTTCAAAGCCACAATTTTTTGTGACAGTCAGTATGACATTGAAACTGATGCATTTCAATTGGAAGGATCTCTTTCTTGTGAGTCATTCAACACGACCAGTTACCAAGGCAATCTAAAAAAGAAAAAAAAAGGAGTTTGAAAAAGCAGAAATATTTTTTTTTTATTTTAACCAAAAGACTAATCTTTTTCTAAACCTAACTAAGTACTTTACCAAACAAACAATTAAATAAAAATGAAAATACCAAAAAAGACAAGTGAATGACAAGTCACAGTCACACCACTTCCTGTCTATTAAGACAAATATCCTGTCAAACTGGAAGCACTACATTTCATAGGTCATATGAGAATCAAGCAATAGTCTCACAGATAGTTAAAGATGTGTTCAAACACACAAACAGCGAGTCCTTACAGACCGATACGGAGCAGAATGTGTTCAGTAACCCCCAGATGTGTCATAAGGTTTTCATTGCTCAGACATATGTCACACCGCAGAATGCCCATTAGCCTCTCAGCATGCCTTTTTGTCTGCTCGGGCTGTATCTGTAGGCTTGTCACAGTTACACATCCGTGGCCCTCCCTCCTCCTTCCCTCTGTACAGCATACCAGTGGAGTCAAAGTGTCATTCCAGCACTTAAGCTCAGACACACTAAAATCACCCACATGACAAAGCACAGACATGCACCTTGTTTTTCTCTGCTTAATAGTGACCTTGTCATCTGAACGGCTAGCCACTGGACTTTAGATAGCCGCAGCATTCAGAGCATATCAGCTGATAGCCAACCTCGATGACATTAAATCCTGAGTGTGCTTACTGGTTGTCTTATTCCTGAAAAAGCAGTAATACAAAGTGTTAAAAATTGTTATTTTAAACATACATCTCGTGCAATATATAGAAAAACAAATATATATAGGGTAAATGTATCAGCTTTCATTTCAAGCACAGTTTTCTATCATAGAGTGATGCACTGCTTTGATGCAGACAATCCTTTGTTCGCATTTGATCCCGACTCTGTTGTATCTGAATTAGCACGATTTCTTGCTCATGAAGATTTGATTGTTTCAATTAGCTCTTTGTTAGCGCACCAGTCACTGCTGAATTTTTCCAGGTGTTGATGTTCATCCACATTTGTTCCTTTGTTATATTTCCTTGGTGTTTCCTTAGCAACACAAAGAAATTAACAGCGTGAGCCACCTGTTTTTGTTTTTTTGTTTGTTTGTTTTTTGCAGGTCTTTTCAAACTACTGTGGATAAATTAAATAAAAAGAGCCTCTTTTATAAAATACCAACTCTGCTCAATAATTTGTTAAATATATTGGCTGTTGTTTTTAAAAACATTGTTAATCTTATTTTTCAATTTTGGCTTTCTAACCTTAACAGTACTGTGATGATTTCTCCTCATAGGTGCCAAAAACAACTTTTTAAATCTGTTATTTCCAAAATATTTTTTCAGCATCTACAGAAAGTGACTTTAATCGTCACTGGAAAAACTGTTACAACATTTTAATCTTTTTTTTTTATGAGATCAGAACAATGTAATCTGCCTGTGCTGTTTTCTTTTTTGTCTGAAGTGCAATAATAAAGTCATTTCAAGCGCTCCACAAACACTCGCACACCATAATCAGCATCAGTGAGCCTTGCTGTGCCTGTGGAGTCATTTTATCAACTCCAATTTCAAGCACTCAACAGAGAACTGTGATTGCCATGATTGTGGCGTTTCAGTATCACGTAATGCATCAGACTCTAAATAGAAACAAAACTTTGCTTCAACAACAAACAAAAGAAATAAAACCCTGCTTGTTCTCCACGATGCTGAACTATATGAGTTAATCTGAATCTCCTTAATCTGTTTTTGAGAACAGTGATATGCTCCGACTGTTGTCCAGTGCATTAGGTCAAGAAATGTTAATTGTCAGTGTGTTGCAGCCGTTACATACAGCTAAAGGATTTATTAGTAGTTAAGTGTAGACACTGCTGATTTATTAATCATTATTTGTATCCAACTTGGCCCAGTATATATGTGTAGCAGAGAAATATATGCACATGTGCACGCATGTTTCCGACCTATCACAAAACCCTCATGGGAATGAAACCCCCTCCCACGACATCTGTCCCACCATATCCAAAAACATCTCAAGATTTGTGTAAGGAAAACCAAAAAGAGCTCAAGGTGCTGACAAGGTCACCAAGTTTCTCTAGATTCCAATTTAACGGTCAAAAGCAGCAGTTCTCAACCCCTGCGCCGGTTCGTGAGTCGGTTGGTACCAGGCCGCGAGAGTTGAGGCTCAGGTGTGAAATTTATGGTTTTCAGGGTTTTTATTGTTAACTTGGTTTCCCTGGGTCTTTTCCCGTGTTGTAGTTGTGTCTTATTTTGAAAGAAATATTTACCATAGCGACCAGAGAGCATTAAGGGGCAGAGAGGAGGATGTTACTCTCAATGTTGTTGGTGCATTTCAAGAGGACATTGCTAATACAGTTACACAATTACAAAGTGAATTCGCGTTTATTATATTTACAAAATATCACAGTTTTTGTCTTGGTCGTATCATTTTATTTTGTTGTATTTATCCGCGACACCTTAAAGGCCGTGACAATATTGTCTGACATTAAAGCGGTCCGTGGTTGGGGACCGCTGGTTTAGAAGACCCAAAAGTCTCACTGACATCTTGGTGCCAGAGACAACAGGAAACCCCCAGAGGTCCTGGGTCCATATCCCAGGACCTCTAGGGTCTGTTTCACCAATATGAAGCAAGCTACACCCTATCAGTCCCCTTCATACTATTTTGCCACTATAAAGGGGACCTACAAAATATTAGGCAGACAGTTTTTATGATTAATTGGACTGGCAGCTTTTTAGCCCCTTTCTAGACCTGACCAGTTCATGTACACATCAGTACATACATGCTTTATACATCACACACACTGATGGATGCATCAGGAGTGGTGTCTTACCCAAGGACACATTGTCATGACCACTGGAGAAGCCTAAGATCAAACCAGCCTTCCAATTAGTGGATAATGTCAAAACCACACCTGTCACCATGGTTGGAGATTCTGGCCAATCAATGCAAAAAGTTTCATCATTTTCACCAGCTAGGTTTGAGAGTCTTTTTAGCCACAGTTCAGTTGTGCCATCCTGACAATTGTAATGTTTTTTGACTCTAGCACCAACCTGCATGTACACTTACTGCAATGTAAAGCCTCTGTCTGTGGAGGGTGTCTGTTTCCAGGGTTAATTGCAGGGGAAATAGCGCTACGAGGAAGCACTAAATGTCTGGAAATCTACCTGAGATGTTTTTGCTAGATGGCTAACGAAAGGCACAGCTGGAAAACAATGCATGGCAACGCAGCAAAGGTTAAATCGAGTATTCCATCAGAACCCCGAGCAGCGCCCCCGTCGCAGGTCTCCCAGAAACGAACACGGAATCTGCTTTTTGTGACGCGCCGCTGCTGCCAGCCTGAAATCGGCCTATAACAGAAGAGAACGGATGGTTTGTGTTTAACCTTGGTCTCAATGTCACTCACCAGCCTCATGCTCCTCCATAACCAACAGCCCTCCCCTCCTCTTCCACCACCAGACCACCTCCACAACTCCCCCCACCCTCAGCTGGTGTGTTTGAGCTTCTCAGCAGGGGGCCTGCAGTTCCAGAGATATGTGGGGGTGGAGTGTGTGTGCATACATGTGTGTTTGCGCACAGACATTTGTGTGAAGCCTTTCGGCTTGTCCCTGGATGTGCTAATGTGATAATTGAGTATTCCAAGTTCTGCCTGCAACTGTGTCACCATGCACAGACACACACACACAGCTAGTTTGTCTCAGAATAGCTTCCTCACGTCTTGATGACATTCTTCAGCCTGAGCTGTGTTGAATTTTTAGCGATAACATATGCAGCGACTAATCAGTTTGTTATTTGTTATATTTTCATATACATGTATGAAAACTGTACCCAGAACATCTTTACAAACTAGTAAATGCACATACATTATTTAAAACGCTATTTCTCAAACTACTCAAAAGTAATAATAAAAAAAATTGTGGATGTCTAATTTCGAATCACTGATGTAATAATTAAGTCTATAAAAATACAACCCCTGTGATAGACAAACACAGAGTCGACTGCATGCCTACAAATAGAACAGATTGTGCTCTATCTCTCTCTCACTTCAGGAAGATAAAGTCTCCAGAATTCTTTTAAAGGAGCCACCAGTGTGCCCAGGGACCAGCGAGCAGCATCCAGAGACCAGCGCTCGTCCCCCTGCCCAGAGTCTGAGGATCACTAAACTCAAGAGTTGATGCGTTCAGAAGCCAGTAGGTCATAGCTGCGCTCCGAGGCTCCAGGCAAACACTTCACAGACAAACCAGAAAGGCACTTTTGGCTTTCAATATTGATCAGTTCTCGCACATTCACAGACACGCACACACAGACACACATTGCATGTCAAAGAAATCAATGAGCAGACAAATTTACACTGGCTGTGAACCAAGTAATTCTGGTAGTGTTTGTGTTTTTTGAGTCCGTGTGAGCTCGAGTATATTCATGACTGACAAACAGGAGGAAAGAGTTGAAAAGTTGAATCCAGACCAAGTTCGGCGATGATGTGGTGGTGGTGAGGGCGCTGTGTAGAGAGGAGGAGAGGAGGCGTTGACGAGGCGTTGTCGGAGCGAGAAGAGAGGAGGGGATTAGGGTTGGCGGTTCACTGTCGAACCAGCATCGATACAACGGCAGCATTTGCCTAATCCCTTGGTAATGGGAGCTTAGCGGCCTCCTCGGACACACAAACACTCCCACTACCTCCTCCTCCTCTCTGCTCCTCTTCTTCTCCTTTCTTGCCCTCTCCTCTCTTCATTTACATAACATTAGAAACATTAAGGCGACTCCAACAAGGCCCCATTATGTGCGTGTTGGTTTTGGGTCCCATTGCGTCGGCCCCAAGGCTTTGGAGAGGAGAGCAGCAGAATGAGTCAGGACATCACAGAGGCTTGTCCACTGTTTTGTCTGCTGGAGATGGTCTGTGTGTTTCTAAAGGACTCATTGAAAGAAGAGTGAGAGAGAAAGAGAGGAGAAGAAAGTGATAAATGGTTTTCTGAGAGTCCAGAGCGAATGATCTGATTGCAGATGTGTGTCCAAAAAAAAAAAAAAAGCCAGCTGCAGAAACCTGAAAATGCACAGGCTTCAGCTCAGATAAGGCTTTGTTTGTTTTTCTGATAATTAATTAGACAGAGTAACATAAAAAGCGCCGTGGCAATGATGTTTCATGGATGATTCCTGGCACCAGAATTGTTTTTCAGAGCTGAGGTTTAAACATCAAGGTGACAGAACTGAAAAAAGGGAAATAAAAAGAAAACAGAATTGAGCTTTTCACCTCATAGGTAGCTGTTTACTCAGTCTGCCACACAGACACAGCTTTATTAGCATGAAACTATTCAATTAGCCTTTCAGTCTGACTTGAAGTTTGATAATAAAAGTGTGATATTATATCATGAGGCTGTGAACTAGCTGTCCCTGACATAAAATCAATGGAAAGAAATGCTAGAAATTGAAAGAATTGGTGTTTAATGAACAAATAGACCAATATTTGATTTTTTTTTTTTTTTTGTTAGGGGAAAAAATAAGATTTGTGCTGTTATTTGTTTATATTTATTTTGAATGATTTTAAAACATAAAAAACTGATTTAAGTCAGCATAAACATGTATATAAATAACTAGTGTATAAACACATAACTTTATTTATTAAGTGATTTCCTTTTAGCTGTAGCTCTTTATTTTACTTAGCTGTAAATTTATCAAATTATAACAAATGGTTACTTTAAACACACACATTTTGTGAATGCATTTCAGTGTGTTCTTGCTATAATTCTTTTTCTCAAATAAATGTTATTAACGTGCAATTTTGGGCTAATTGTCTAATATTTTTGAGCAGATGTAATTCAGAGTAGCACGCTGCATCCTCACTGATAGATTCACATATGTTTTTGAAAGTATCTAGACTAGACTAGCTGTGCAATTACTCACCAAGCGGCACACAAACTCACAACCATGAGCCAGCAGAGAAAAAAAACAAAACAACAACAAAAAAAGAGTGCTCTGTGTTTCTCTGCTTTTTATAACTTTCCCCTTTTCCTCGCTTTTATTTAGCCCCATAAAGCAGAGTTTTCAGTTGGCTTCAAAGCTCTGTGCCGAGCTCAGTTGGGGGCCTTCAAAGCCCCCTGTCTGTCGGCAGGTTTAGGCACAGAGAAAGCTTCTTGTTCTTTAAGGATTTGGCTCACAAATAACGCCCAGCCAGGGCCAAGGCAACTAGCTTGCACCCTGACAGGATAGTAGACAGACTCCAGCATTTTAGTGATGTGTTTTATGGGCTATTGCTACATCTATCCGAGTGAGTACCTGCTCTGTTTGGTTATGTTCTGCATTCTTCTGATGTTTTCTGTGCTGTCCTCTTCTTAGAAAATGGTGCCTGCTTTCAAGACATTTATCTTCTGACTGTTTCCACTAACTGTAAAATGAATTCTTGAAACTGAAGAAGTAAATCTAGAAGTAGTCTCTAATTCCTAAATGTAGTTTTCTTTCCTTTTTTGCATTGGATTGAGTTAGTCCACATGAGAGATAAAAAGTGCACTAAAAATAAAAAAAACTGCAGAAACGTAACTGCTGTTGCATTTTGAATAAGAACGCTTTCCTTGAGCTTCTCTTTAGATACAAACTGAGTAAGATCATTTTGCAGTGTGGACTATATTGGCTAACAAGGGCAGATAAGTAGAAGTTTTTCGTCTACACCGTCTGATATATATAAGGGTTTAAAAACAGGTCTCAGAAGAACTACAGTGTTTAATAGATTTTTTACCTAAATATGTGACATTGTGGTTTTATTATTGCTACAAGATTGATACACATGTTGCTGGTACTAGATTTATTTTTATTTTTTTGACATTTTAAAGCAAAAAGGATTCATTAGCATTTTATTATATGCACATAGTGTTCATGCTTCAGGTTTTGGTTTAAGGAAAACTCACGTGAAAACATAACAACAGGTTACTCGGCTATATACCATAAAAAAGGGGGGAGTCTCACCCCCCCCCCCCACTGGCCAATCAATGCAGGAATCAAGTTCAGTTAAAAACAGCATTTTGACAGTGAGCGAGATAAATCGAACTGCGGCTGAATTTACACAAAACGGAAGAAAAAGAAAATCTATGTTTGGACGCCAGCTCTGTGAATGCCATCGAGTATTATGTGTAGCTTGTATGCTTATAAAAATATTATTCAGAGGTATTGCTATATTTGTCAGATTTAACTTATTTCCAATATAAGAAATAAAAACCAGCACATTTAAGATATTATTTTGTGTGTTTTCACATTACTGCAGAAGCTTATTTCTTCTTTTCTTGTGTTTGTTTGTGTGTGTGTGTGTGGAGTTGTTCTGATGATTGTTGCGATAGGTGTCCCACGCATTACTCTGTGCTCTAACGCAGTGCTTAGAATTGCAACACTGCAGAATCGAATACAGATCATGATCATGATTTTCTATTTTCAGTGAGACGGTCGGCAGTAACTGATGGGTTTTTGACTTTGTTAGAAAGTGTTGCACAGTTACCTGTAAGGACCTGTAGGTTTGCAATGTCAGACTGCAGTGAGGATTATTAATAAAATGAACGTGGGGGGAGGGGTCGCTGACCCTTTAAACTGGCACTCACTGTCGTCTCCCTGATGTTTAAAGATGGAGGACATGAAGGATTGGGTGAAAGCACTTCAAACTTGACTCTCATATTATTTTTTTGTTGAGGGGATAGGTTTGTGTCTCCAGCCTGTGTGACTGCCTCCTGTGTTAACCTAAATAGCTGATCAGGCTCTAATAATTTGATATTCTGATTTAATCTAAAACAACGAAACATTAATAAAAGGACACATTTTCTGTACTTTTTTGATAGTTCAGGAGTATAGCTAAAAATGATATCATACACAAAGACAAATAAGAAAAACCTGTGTTTTAAAATATAATACAGCAGCTGTGTCATCATAGTGTGTAAAAACAATATCACTTTGCTTCTCTCTCATTGTAAAAATGTACGATACATATCTTGTTGTGCACCTGTCCTTAAGGTCTTCACACAGTGCTGTCTCTCACTCTTGCTTTTTACCAGGGAGCTGAGGATCACAGGAATAACACACACTATAACCTTTATTTTCCTCTGCTTCTCTTATTGTTAGTCACTTTGGATAAAGGCCTCAGCTAAACGCCTAAATTGTAATTGTAAATAGCAGGCCAGCCCACATGTTAGCTCACCAGTCACAGCACGCTTAAGAAAGCAATGCTGAGAGGCTGACGGGATGAGATCGAAACAGGCAGCCATTATAATCAGTCATTCAGCCTTTTGGAGTAGACATTCAGCGTTTGTGGTTTGTTCTAAATTTAAAGGGAACCTCTGTGACCTGCTGGCTTTCACCGGCCTAAAACCACTTCGCTTTCCCTCCCTCCCCTCTAGCCTTTTCCCTTTTCAAAGCCTCCGTTACTCTCCCTCACCCCTCGCCGTTCTTTCTTGCACCCTTTATTTTTTTCTTTAATTCAGAGACGGCTAAAAACTAACTTTTTTCAAAAGTCACACAAGGTTTTTTTGGAGAAATGACCTGAGACTGCATCATCAGCTGATAGCTTTGTCATTTTCTGTATATTTATTTCTTATACGTCCAAAAACAGCTTGTGAATTTTGCTTAATCAGTGATTCTGCATTATTAAAAAATCTGATTAAAATGGCCACTGAACCATTTCTTTTTAATTTTCCACTTTTAACTTTAATGCTGTTCATGTTATTTCATTATTTTATTCCTGCAATTTGCACAGGGTTTTCTCTTTTTCAAACTGGAAGATGCACAGACAATGACAGAGGAGACTTGAATGATAACCAAAGAATGATGCTGGCAAAGGTAAACAGTTTTTTATGTTATTTAGGGCTTTTCAACTGATTTTTTGCTACCTACATAATCTCTGAAAAGTAAGTCTTGCACATTTTTACCCTTTATGGATGGATATATTATCAAAATTAGTGACTCCTAAATGACAATGCTTGGTTATATAGCAGGGGCAGCAGCAGTAGGCTTTGTCTGCATGTGCCCTGAGAGAGGACGACAGGGAAACTCCCTAAGCAGGCCACCACTGCATTATATGGATAATACAGTTACACAAACGGTCCCGCTGAGGGGCAATTTAGACTTTTCCGGTGCCCCTGACCTGTCTGTTTTTGGGATGTGGGAAGAAGCCCAGCAAACACTAGAGGGGGACATGCAAACTCAACACAGAAGCCAACTAAATTAACCAGTGGGCTGCTGTGCTGCCCTGTTATTATTATCAGTCACACACCCTGTCTCTCTGTTTTACCTTTCCTCTCTCCTCCATTTCCCTCTGTCAAAGCACAGCTGGGGAATATTGCCTGTGTGTGTCACTTCTCCAGCAAACTGTGGCTCTCTGCTGTGCTAATCATATTTCTTCCGGCAAGTTGTTAACTCTAGCGGGAAAGAGGTGGGAAGAGAGGAGATAGGGATGCGGTGGAGAAACAAACAGAAACAACAGAGGGGAGAGGAGAGAAAGCACATGGGAAACGGCGAGAGATAGAGAGGGACAGATATGGAGGATAAAGAGTGCTGTAATTAGCTATGTTTTTCAGTCTTTTATAATTCAGTCACTTTGTTGAAATATGCGCTAGTGAAGGCTACCTGATTCTCTCTCTTACACTTCTTGTCCCCTTTCCCTCTCTTCCTGTCTGCGCCTTGCTCTCCACCTTTAAATAATGCAGTGAGAGAGATGGTTCTTACATACTGAGGAGGTGTCAGGGAGGCAGGCGGGAGCGTCAGCACCATCACACCTACCAAAGTGACACATCCATAGCCACACCTGCACCCTTTTCTATCATACCTGTTTAGTGTGCAGCTAAAGTCTACCACTGAGTAGATATTTAGACTCATACCACTAAGGTAAAACATTAAGGCCTTGCTACATGAAGGAGGCGGTATTGCAATGCATTTATATGCAAGCAAACAGACTAGCAATGTAAATTAAATTACAGGCAAAAGTGCCATTGCATAGCTATTATGTGGCTATTTCAAAATATGTTAGGACTTGTGGTAAAAGCAGTAACATTGATGTGCTGTAACAAGAATTTTACATATTTCACTATGGAAAAAATACTAAATTACACCTTGAATCCTCTACACTGTAAGTATACAGTAAAATCTGGTGAAGATTTCGCATTGCCAATTATGTTGGCAAAACTCTGAACAGATGGGTTTATAAAACAGCATCTTTTTAATTGGATATGGCGTATTTAGCTCGCAGTTTACAATGTTATTGCCTTTACAGTTGTAGGATATAGTGTGCTGTCAACAAGTGGGCTGCTGGCACGGTTTACAAAGAGAAAACTTCTTCAAAAAGTTCAAATTTCAATATTTGTTTGTTTTTAATAGAGAATTTTACATACAGATTTTACAGACTTGGACAAGTACTTGAAATGTTATTTATTCTCTACCTCAGTCTTTACCAGTGCACTCTGTGTTTCCTTCAAGGCACTGCTTACACTGGGAACTAACACTGAAAGCTGTTGGAGAATATTCCAAGCCGCAAAAAAATACATAAATAAATAAAAACAACTGCGTGAAAGTTGACCACAATTACAAGATAATTTGCTAATCTGCTAATAGTTAATAACATAATTTGATTATGTGTAATGACAGGGATGAATTACACCAAAGCGTGAATTACCAGACCTGTTATTTTGTTCGATTGTCAGAGATGAACAGTAATATGGTCATTTGGCTTTGCCTGCTGGGATAAAAATATTAATAGCCAGATTTTAATGCGATTTTTTGTGGTTATATTGTGTGTGTTCCAGCCATTTCTGACCAGTTTTTTTAGACGATGCCTCAAGGACTCTTCTGCTCATTGGCTCAGCTAAAACCTACTGCAGTATACAGAAAACACATGCCGCTGTAAAGCTACATTTTACCTGATATTGTACAGTACACATTCCTGATGATTCACAGCCTCTCAGGGCCTCTTCTGTTTTATTTGCACTTTCAGGAGCTGCTTTTTTTTCTTGGCAAATATAGACATCCTTTTTTTTTTGTCTATCTGTCAACACTAGATCTGTTGCAACTTCAATATTCTCAGTGTCAAATTTGTGTGAGACAAATATCTAATAATAGCCGGTCTATTAGATAGATGGCTCGTGCCAGAGTTTAGACACAGAGAGCTGTTTCATGCTGCTCCGCTGTTAGGAAGCCTTCAATACTGAGCTGATGAAATACAATACAATTAGGACTCACACTGATAAACAATGGATGGCGTGCAATATATTGACACTGTATTGCATTTTTGCATGCCTGTTATCTGTTCTCGTTGGAGGGGTGTTTAACCACGGTGTGACCTTGAAATGACACAATGAGGGTAGAAACGCAAAGTCAGCAGAAGATAATTACATTGCCCTCGGTGCTGTTAAAGTCTATTTAAAGGCCGTTCTGAAATTAGCTCTGTGTTTCTGTGATTAGTGTTGAAATATGAAGACAATGTTTTTATCGTTCATGCTGATTTTAATTTTACACACACACACCACTCAAATATTTCCTAAATTAAATTTGCTAATGGTTCCTCGCTCCTTGTGTACAAGGCCATTAAATGTGCGGTACACCCTACAAATCATGCATCTATGAGACGGTAACACGGCAGACAATAATGTGGCAGAGTAGATTATTATATTATTAATACGAAGGGGACATTTCCCCTATCGTTTGAAAGGAGAATATCACCCACACAGCTTTGTACCCGCAGCCGAGGCGAGACTGCCTTTATGCATAATTCATATTTTTATATCGTCATGGTGATCATGTGAGATGAGTGTTTGCTCTCGCAGCAGGGAAGCTGGTTGGTGTGTGTGTGTGTGTGGAGGAAGGGAGGGGGGCAAGGTGTCATGAGGGACAGAAAACACTGAACGAGGGAAGGCGAAAGGAAAGAAGAGGGAAATTGTGACAGGTAAAAAGAAAAAAAACAGACTCCATATTCGGCTTAATTATCTTCTGTCTAAAAACGGCCCACTTTCACATTTTTCCTAATACAGTTATTTTTACTCAGAGATCGACAGCAGGGATGGGACTCAGAGGTTTCGAGAACGGCACGTAAATAGTTTCTGAGTCAGATTTGTACTCGCAGTGCAACACACCTCCATGTTATCCCCAGGATTTTTATTGGCTAATTAACTGACTGCACTCTGCTGTTTCTAAATTCATGTGAAATATAATGTCGCACAATATTATCTGAAAATAGCAAAGACAAGACAAGAACCTGAAAACACAACAACGCGTGAATTAGAAAAAAATAAGCCTGGATTACTCGAGATATTTGCATTAAGATAAAAAACCCACAGCAGTGATGATACGCCTTTGCTTTGAAAGGCATTATAGATGCCTTCCTGCTGTTATTATCACTATTATTATGATTATTATTATTATTAGATTTTTTTGAAAGCACCAACACATTCATTAATTCCCCAAAGTGAGATTTTCTCTACCTGGAAAAACATTTTCTCAGAGCACAGTGGTATTGCTGTTCTCCACAAGATACAAAATTAGGAATTGTTTCATTCTTGTTCATAGAAAATCGTAGAAGAAAGGTTCCTAATATGAATTCACCTCAATACTTTTGTAATAAAGGTATAAGAAAAGCAGAAAGAAATAGCCGCGAACATTGATGTCCTCAACAATTTGTGATCTTGTCTTAAATGAGCCAAAAATGCAGAAATACCATATAAGTCATACAGAAAACATCTCAACATGCCCTTTGACCTTTCTGTCCACTTCCTGATTGGGGGGGGGCAGTAGTTTGCATTGAAGTCAGTAGTTTGAAGTTTAGCTGCTTCTAGCCTTTAACTCTATCCAGATAGACCAGCTTCCAGAAAGTCCTACCAATATTAGGATATATTATTTTTGCTTTCTTATTAGTGGCTCCATAGTGTAGTAGTTTGTACAGATTATCGAGCAGAAGCTCCGTGTTTCATTCCCAGGAGGAGACACCAATCCCTTTGGGGTTGCATCAAGAAGGGCATCCGGTGTAAAAATCTGCCAAATCAAATATGTGGAGCTACCCGCTGTGCCGACCCCTGGTGAATGGGGGAGTAGCTGAAAGTAGCTATTTTTTGTTTCTTATTGTTTTTTTTGCTTGTCTCCACTCATCTTCTCTCCATCCTGGGTGAACTCAAATCGATCCAGTTGCTGCTCCGAATCTTCTCGAGAGCCTCTCTTACACGCACACACAAACACACGCGCACACGTCTCTCGTTCAAGCTTGATATTCTGCTCTCCCGGTGGACACCATGAACTAGAATTAATTATCTCCGGCCCGTTATGGACACGCGCACATATCGCACATCCACAGAGAAACGCACATCTAAACACACATTCGCCCACTCGTGTGTGTGTGTGTGTGTGGTGGGGTGGGGGGGGGGGGCACTGCGTATGCACTTAGCAGCGTAAGTGTGAAGTTGCTCATATTTAGTATTCCCTCGGCGTCGTGCAGAAAGATATTGCAAAGCTGTGTCTGTCCGTGCATGTGTGTTTGCGTGCGCGGACGTGTGTGAAGGCTGGAATTCAGAACTGTATTGATTAAACACAGCAGGGGGTGAGTGTGTGAGCACTGCAGATAGCTCACTCACCTGCCACTCTGCAGACACACGCACGCACACACACTCACACCACACACCATCATGCACAAACATCAAACTGTCCGTTGGCTTCCTTAAAAAGAAGCTGCCTGGCTTTCGATATGATGAATAAAAGAAATCAAGGAATTTTAATTCGGCTTTGAGATGCGAAGTATCACATTTGTATTGAAAATGTGTCTCGAGCCATTTTCTGTTCTTCTTTGTGGCGGAGAATATGCCGCTGTTTGACAGGTTTACCATAACGGACAGTACATTTTCACTCAGTGAGTACAACAACAACTTTTACCCTCTAATTTGTTGGTCATTAAAATGTTGTTTGAATTTGACTGTAAGCGCCACAATGGCAGCGATACTGGGGCACAGCAGCTTCTCCAGTCCGTAAGACAGCACAGAAATTGTTGAAACACAAAACATGACGGTAATTGAGAGGCACTTTACTCAACACGGACCTTTCACTCACCCAGATTAATTCATATGTAGCTATTTTGTGATTTTGCATTGCTATGTCCTGTTCAACCTGCTTGGTCATCGTATCAGTGATATTTTTTGATGGGTATTCAGTGGTTTTGCAATCAGTTACAGTCTGATTCTTACCCTGTGAGGAGTTTTAGTATTCATTTGGAAATCTCAAGTCCACCAGACAAAACTGGAGGATTGAAAACAACATGGTGTTAAATGATTGGTAGATATTATCCATATATATCTCATGTCAACTTAATAATCAGTGCTTAGCGCGAATTTCAGGACCTCCTGATTGTAACTACACCAACATTGCGCCTGATATGAATTCAGAAGCAATGTTAAATCACACACATCATGCGAAACGCTAACATGTCACAGAGCTCATGTGAGCTCGTCAGCTGCATGTTGGAGCCGGTGAGACTACTTTGCTTGAAAAGTTGGACTAGGTTGTTTTTCAGTGCTTGAATGAGCTTTTCTAGTATTGTGTATGAACTATGTGTGAACAGAAACCAGGTCTTGAAGATGGATCCAGCTACGGCGTCATTGCGAAACCCTCAAACCACCGTATACCCTCCTATTAGTCAACAGAATGATCTGTCAGCACAGGCAGAACTGAAGAATTTGTAATATTCGCCTCAAGAGAGGAAGCCAAACAACAGTGAAACGGCCTGATAATCTAGAAATGATGCATCATTTACTCCCTTTTTGGGCATTATACATGTTATGAACACCCGTGGGGACTGTAAGGCTAATAAAGTGATCAGATTATAAGTGTCTAAACATCCTTATGGCTTCTCCTTCTCCTCTTCTTTTTCTTTGACCTGGTCATTGAGATCCTTTATCCATTTCCTGTCCTGTATGCTATATTTGTCTCCTTTCCTTTTCATTCCTCCTCTCCTTTCCACTCTACTCACACCTCCTCTCCTCGCAGTCATCAGTGTGGTGGCAGCAAGAGAAAAGGAGCAGAGGGGAACACATCGGCCGGGGTCATTCGCTTGTCTTTCATTCAGCCCTTTCCTTCTGTTCTTCCTTGCCGCAGATTCATTTTGAGCAATTTTTGTTGTTATTTAAACAGTTTGAAGCATTTCTCTGTCTTTTTCTTTGTGATATGAGGCATGAAATGCTGATTTCCTGTGGTTAATAGAAGTAAATGCTGGACAGGGTTGAAATCAGTCCCACTGGATTGTGGATCCGACTCTCATCCTGTGGACAACATCAGCAAGAGAGAAAATTTCTCTAAATTCATTTTAAATCCATGTCAGGTCTGTCAATCAACTCTTTACTTGGTTCTAAATACAACTGTGTGTGTAATGCTACGACACACAAGGTATCAGGGCTGATTTGTGGCGTACTCCCCTTCAACACACTTGTGATTGTCTGAAATGATGCTGACACTTATAATTGCGACGCTGGTTATTTTTGATACATCTCTAGTTACGTGTAAAGAGCCTCTCTTGGAAATTGCAGCAAACCATTTACTGAAATTTGACTCAGGCTGTCCATAAATATCACAAATAACATCCTGTAACATTTATGAAAAAGGCTGCATGTGGAGGGGTGCGTTTGTCTTCTCCTTCATTATATCATCGACTGTCTGTCTGTCTGTCCATCCATATCGCTTTCTTTTCCTTTTCTTTCTTCCTTCCCGTCTCTCTCTCCTCTTCCTCTATCTTTCCACACTACTGGGTTTTAATCACTGCTGTAATTGGCAACTCCCCGCTGTGCATGTGCTCTCACACAAACACACACACGCGTGCTCTGCCTAGCTGCTGCAAATCCCTCTGGCAATGTATATGCGTGTGTGTTGTGGGGGCAGGAGAGAGAGAGATATGGGGAGATAAGGATAATGAAAGAAGGAGAGTTTCAGAACTACAGGCCAACTCACCAACTCCACAATCTGTCTGCTGTGTGAAAGTGGAGCTAGGCAGCCAAACTGTAATTATCTGAGGGGGGCAAAAAGCTGCGTTTCAAGATTTATTACAGAACACAAAGTTGTTGTTTTTTTAACTGGAGTTGGTAAAGAACCTGACTCAGTCAAATTAATAATATGCCTAATCACATTCAAAGCATGCCACAAAAGGTATATATAGGAATATGTACCAGCAGTGATAGATCACTATAAAGCACCAATGCAATCTAGCAGCCTTGCTTCAAACATTTATATCTATAGACTGCAATATTGGGCATTTCTCAGCAGAAAAAAATGAGCTATGTGAAATAGTTGTGATGACATCTTTTTTAATAATTTCCCTTGTGGGATCAATAAAGTACCTATGTATCAATCTAAAAGATGGATATCTCACACAGTGATAGAGACTTAAAAATAGACATTCCTACTAATAAAGACAGAATCAGTAATGCAGGATAAATATCTTGTAGCATTTCTGGCTGTCTACTAAACAACCTTCAGGATCACAGCCAGAAATGCTTTGTGAATGAAGACAAATGTGTAGTAAATCAGTGGTGGTAAAGCACGCAAAATGACCAGGAAACAAGAAAATGTCGTTCGGATGTTCGGATGATGATGTGTCGGGTAGTAATGCGTTTTTCACTGACTGCAAGGATTAAAGGAAACAGAGGAGAGACCGCAGATGTGTCTCGCAACCTTCGTTTTCAGTTGGTTTTCAACCTGCATACATCCAACTTAATGTCACAGACAAGTTTATTAGATCTAGGCGGCAGACTGTGGATTGCAGTGCAGTTACTGCAGCATTGCTGAAATCTCACAGCATGTAGGCGCCTTAGGACCAAGTAAAATGATCAACCAACCATTTCTGCACCTCGGAGAACTCGAGGCAACTTTCTAAAATGATGAATCAACTGTTTGCACACGGATCCTGATTTGTTTTCTTCTTATGTTAGGTTTAGGTTTGTAAATAATCATGAAAGGTTCCTTATATGTACACTGAAGGAGGGCCATTGATCAGTTTACACTCAATAAACACCTCAGGCCTCCGTTTATCTAGCGTGGTCATAAGTGTCCTAAACACCTGTAATACTGAAATGCTGGAGGGATAGATATTTATCACCTACACCTCTTCCTAAACTAAAGTAAATTAAAATACTTATTTGTAGTACTAAAACTACTTTAGCCACTTTAGTTTACAAAGTCAGTTATATTATAATGTTACACATTTGAAACCATAAAAGTAAATAAATTACTAATATACATATTTCTCATTATTATTTGATGCAAATGTCACAAAAAAGACTTTTTTCGCTATCTATATTGTAGAGGAGCAGCTCAAATGTTACACATGCAAAGGAAAATTGTACACAACTTGATGAAATATGCATACAAGCACAGACACAATTAAAGGACTGCAGTATCAGTGTGTGAACTAAGTCCCTGTTGAAACTGTGTCCAGGCTTAGGTAGTGATTTTGAAGGTGTATTTTCTTGTGCTGTTGGTGTTGTCCAGCCCTCACTATCAGCACAAATCAGTGCTGGCTGATTTACAAAAATAAGCCTTTTTGTGCCAAGAGCATATGCAGCGTGTGCTAAATGGCAACACAAGCGAAAGTACAGCAGAACACATAGACTTTGAAAAGTTTTCATTCAGAAAAAACTGAGCAGGACGAATGTGTCTGATCACTGAAAGGAGTTTTTCGGATCCGTGCTGAATATAGTGAAGCTCTTTTTTTAAACCAGCAGTTGCCTACCAAATCCTGAGAACCATGTGACAATGGCCATGCTAAACACAATGTTAAAGAATCCCAGCTTTATGGTTATCATGGCACATTGACCGTAGAAAGAAAACTTTCATGCTTGTGCAAGTTTGTGTATGTGTGTGCTTCTGTGCATCTTTTATGTGGGTCACCCTACCATGTCTAATGGCCCCTTGCTGCGTGCAGCGTCCTGGGCTGAGCTGCTCCCTGCTGTCACACTCACACACACACACAAACAAATGCATAGACTCAGTGGGGGAGATTTTGGGGTGTCCCTCACCCTAATACCATCCACAATACACCAGCACTGCATCTGTTGCTCCTACTCTCAAAGTTGAAAGTTGATCAGCGAAGTGCTAGCATGTCTCCGCTCTCTAGATTTGTCTGTTCATTTTTATTTTTCACCTTAACTCTCTCTGTACACTTGTTCCTTTTTGTTTTTCTTTTGAGTTCCCATCCCTCTCCAAAGATGGCTAACTATTTTTCCAATTTTTCTCCACCTTTGTGTTTCTACTTTTGACTAGCATTGGATTGTAAGCGTTAGCCAGAGGCCCAGTCTTTGTCTTTTGCCTGTCAAAAAATGGAGGCAGAGGCTTCACCCTCTGAAGGCCTCCATCGTACAGACAGCTGTTTAACCTGCTAGCAACTGCCTCAGCCAGGTGAGCTTCTGCACTACACAAATTTAAACGACTGCTGTTACTGACATTATGTCTACTTTGATTGGGATTCAGGCTTTGTACTGCATAAACCGGTTAAATCTTTGACAAATACATGTGCAGTACTTGCTGCTGGATGGAAAATGCTAAATTGCTAAATGAAGAAAAGGGTAGGAAGTAGACGAGTTTAGTTGTATCTGCAAGTCGAGTATTCTAATTAAAAGTGTGTTGTTTTCCTCCAAAAATCCAGCGCCTGTCAATGCAAAGTAACCACAGTGAGAAAGAAAGAAAATGGCCATAAGTAAAATCTAATATTGCAGTTTTATTTACAACCTTCACTGTGAATAATCTGAGAGGAGAGGAGAGGAGAGGAGAGGAGAGGAGAGGAGGGGGATGGGTGGGGTACACCCAGGAAAGCAGAGCAAATACTGAGATGCTGAAAATTGAGATTGCTACAGTTAGAGCCCGACTATCCCTGCTCTACAGCTGTGACATACACACAAATCAGAGAATCTCAACTAAAAACATGAAGAAGGTTGAAGAGTGAAACTTCCTTCATCTTCAAAATCTCTTGGAAAATTTGCAGTTTTTTTTCATAAGGTCATTTTTCACAATTTGTGCAACAGTATGCACATTTACGTCCATCCATAAAACATAAAACACTGTAAAACACATGCAGACCAGCTCTCAGGCACAGAGAAGCCAGTTACGTCAGTATATTTTCACACTGCGGTAGTGTGTCTTTGTCTGCTTGTCGGCCAGCCAGCTGTAAGATGGAGGGCGAGAAATATGCTTTTAACGGACGACTTCGTCAGGCAAAACCCACGGCGTTGTCGTTTCTGTTTACGTGTGGCATCGTTTGCTCTGTCGATTTACGTCAGATGATTGCTACTGTGTTATTTGGCTTTTATTTTGTGTATTTGTGATTACTTGTATTGTATGAGGTCGTGTGTGCAGGTCGAACAATGCACTGATTGGAATAAGTAGTTCTGCATGTCGCAGTCAGCTTAGCAGGTAAATGGTACGCCTGTGTTGTGCGCTCCACACGGGAATGCACAGCGTACCTGGTGCGTCTTAAAATGTTTGTGTGCACATTAGTGGGGGATGGCAACCTCCTGTTCATCTAGCCACAGCATCAGCTGTTGTTCTGTCACAAATACACACACGCGCACACACAAATTGAAAAGCAGAAGTGATTTGTTCCAATCCTATTGCTGCAGAAAAGGAGAGTGCGCAATAATATATGTGACTGATAAAATAATAAATCCATATTATTGCGGCACAGCGCAGAAACACAGTCCTGCGACACATGTAGCTCCCTTTATGAAGCTTGTAACATTGCTATTGATTCCACTCTTAAAGTAAATCAGCAAACTTCTCGTTTTTTTGTTTTTTTTTTACTTAAAGTGTTTTATGAGCTTCTCATTAGCGTAATGTGATTTTCAGTGTCACCGTCACCGTCTTCTCCTACCTGACCCACCCGGACAAACCAGCAGCAACATAATCGCTGGACGCAAACTCGATGGTGTTTGTTTTCGCTTAGCTATGACAGCGATGCACTGAAGACAAAGCCGTTTCAGGCACCGGCATCGATATGTGACAGACACGGGCACAAAACAAAACCCCGGACATGCGTGGTGAGGCAGAGGAAGGCTCAGAGCGGCTCACACTGATTCAGACTTAGAGGAGGCCTCAGTGAGCGAAGGTTTGTCGTTGTTCCACGAACACAAACCCAGATGCTTTCAGGCTTTGATTCCAGGTTACTTTTTCACTGTTCACAGTGGGAGCGTGCACACACACATATATATACGCAGACACACACATGCACGCACACCATGGACTGGACTGATAGGATTAGAGACTCGCGCTATATTCTCTCTGTGTCTTTCTTTTCCTCTCTCACCCCCTCTCTCTCTTGAGCCTGCAAAGCCTTGATTATTCACAAGGTTAGTTCCTGATTGCATATAGCAGTAGCAGACACAGGTTCATTATCTCTCCACCTCTTTTTTCTTTTCTTTTTTTGCTCTCTCGGTCGAGCGAATAGGCTTGGCTCACACACGGACTCAAATTTGCAGGCTCACAAAAGACACTCTAGCATGTTGCGTATTATTGTCTTTCCCTTCATTATTTCCTTATTTTAAATCTCTCTCTCGCTGTCTCTTGATATTTTCCTCTCTATTTTTAGTGTCCTGGAACCCAGGTATATAGAGGATTATTCATGTATAGTAGGTAGGATGATGTCTGCCGTCGATTATACTAATAAAATTGCAGTGAGCTTGAAAAGGCAGGTCTAGCAGAATACTGATGACACTGTATGTATGTGTGCGCGTGTGTGGAGGATATCAGTGCTGCAGCAGCGAGCTTCAAAAGGTAGCCGTCGGCCAGCCCTCTGCTGTCACACAGGAGCTGTCGTTAGAAAACCTCCAACGGTAGCTCACATACAAACACAGCATACGAGGACGAGTTTCTGTTAAAGAAAGAAAAAGTATCAGTGGAAATGTTGTGGTTTTGTTCTAAAAGACATTTCCTTGTGAGAGTTATTGTCCCGATATTTTCCGTTGTTGGTATTCTGATAAATGAATGAAGCTCTTATTTGTTTATTTCTCATTCGTTGTCAGGATGTCGGAAAAGATTGTTAGTTTTTCCCCTCTTTCTGAGGGACAATGTCCCTATTCGGAGGAGGGTGCGAGTGCAGTGTTGACACATGTTAGTGCTGGCTGATTAGTCGACACATAAAGGAACATGTAGCCCCTCCATCACTATTCAGCCATTTTGTCTCCCTGTCTGTCACCCCGGTGGAGTGGATGTTTGTGTGCGAGAGAGGCTTTTGTTAAGGAAATGCAAAGGAAAGAGAACGAACGAGAGAGAAGACACCATGAAAAATTACACCGACCACAGCCAAGTCCCTGCGACCCTGGGTTGTTGTTTTTTTTATTGCTAATTTCTGCATCTTGGGATTCTACAATATTTAAAATTTCTATTTAAAAAGTAGAATTTTATATGTATGTGTGTGCTGGGAAAGTAATAAAATGCATTTAGTGATGAGTTTGTAGTAGCGCGTTGTGTAAGGTATTGTGTCAGATCAGAAGGTCGGTGGACATTGTGTCTTAAGTGGATTAACCGGACGGTCAGTGAGACACACAGCCAAAGTGGCAGCCATAACCACGCCTCTGTCACTTAAAATTTTCTTATGATACTGATTTGTTTCCCGAGACTTTTTCACAATAGCAGGGTGGAGTTTGTGCAAATTCGCTGTGTAATCTTTTTGCTAAAAGCATGGAGGCTGACACTGTCGCAGCTCACATATTTACCGACATTTTATACATTTAAAACGCCCACAGTTTTTTTTGCATGTGGTCAAAATAAGATTGTTTATCGTTGTTTGCGATCATCTGTTATTTAACACGTTTTTATTATATACTGCAGATAAAAATGCCTGAATTATTATGCCAGTAGTGTTTCAGTTTCTGAATCTCACTGGGTATGCAACATTTAAAAAGCTCTTGGACCTGAATATCATCTGCAATCTGCATTAAAATGAATTGTTTTATAATACAGAAAAAGTGACATTGTTGTTGCAATGAAATGAATAATCTCACTCTGCAGGTGTTTTGTTTTTTGTTTTGACAACCATATATTATTAAAGCGTTACAATTTGTATTTTTAAAGATATTTCCAGTATTATACAGTGCAGTCGGTGCAGTATTTAATTTCTGATATATGTAACACATGCAAACACACCTTACTATATATAGTATAATATTCAGAGTAATCTTGCTGAGCATTTGAGCACAGAAAATATGAGTGTGATTTTTTTTAACAAAAGACAGAAGAAATTCAACATTTCTTAAATAGTTTCTATTAAAAAGTAATTGTGAAGTACGCATTTGTAATTGTAATTTTCCCCGTCTTTATATTATTGTTATCATTATTATTTATGTACATTGTTTGATACTGTATTCAGATGGATTAATTACTTACTGATTGATTTTTCAGGTCTTGCACTGTTTTTGGAGAGAATAAAAAAAGCATAAACACTGTACCTGATAAATAGTCTGTGTACCTTTGAACAGCATAGCTCCCCCTCTGGCTTTCAGGAAGCTTAACATGTGCAATGCACCTCATTTGGTGGCATCAGTGCGTTGCTGTGACTTTGTGGTCATCTCTTAATTATTTTTTGGGGGGTTTTCTACTCTTAATGCTCAGACTAAATCATTTAAGCTCATTTTATTCTTCACATAATTGCGTAACTTCCTAGACAAAGCATCACGGTTTAATTTCATGCCCAACATTTTTCTATTTCTGTCTAAAAAGATTCTGTGATTGTTTTGATAAATTACACTATTATTATACAGTATTTTACATACTTATAGGTAATCACACAGATACTAATAATATGGTTTAAAACTACTCCCATGGATCAGCATTGCATTGACAAGAATAAAAATAAAATTAATACATACGTACTCGTGTTTTTCGTCAGTCTTCTTACAGGGATCAAATTTAAAATCATTTCAATAGAAGCTTTCATATCACAGTGCATATTATGCCTTATCTCTACAGATAATAAATACTTAGATGTTTCAGATTTGTTATCAAGCTCTGTATGCCTTATCACTGCAAAGTAATCTATATATGTCTATATGTATATACTTAACCTGGTCTATGATAGACTAAATGATAAGCTTTCTAAAGTACTGCGAATTCGATTGTGATCTGATTATACCTTCAAGGCCTTGAAGTCAAAGTCCAGTCAAAGAGCTGCTTTATTCCACTTATTTTCCTCATATTTCTGCTTTTTCGTCTTTGGAAAGTGATTTCAATAGAGGTGGACTCCACAAGGTTGCATGTGTTGTGTAATGCCGTATACGGTAGTTAATGTGCGTCTTCTCTAAAGATGTTGTTCTGTGAGGTTTAAAAGGGAACAAATTATTACTTTGTCCCTTTGATAAAGTGTGACTTTTGCTCCATTGAATTTAAATTTTAGAACACGTGCACATAGTGTGTGATAGCATTTAGATTTGTTTTTGAATGTTAATTACTCAAAATTTTAAAGGTGTGTTTTCTATCTAATAGTAACTATTCAACATCTTGACTATGAAGCTAGGTTGCTTTAAATGAGGCCTGTTCGTGTGTGTGTGTGTCGTAACCCTTTTGAATGCTGTCAATTTTTCAGTCTTTCAGTTTTTTGGTTTTATGTCTGTGTCACACATATTTCCAACACACACACACATATATTCATTCATCTCTATGCAGGATCAGTCATGCTAAAGGTCGTCTATGTGCCAGCTTGACAATATTGTCTATAAGCTGCTTTGGAGCAAGAGAACTTCTAAGGACAATCACCAAGAGGAGGTTTTCTTCGCTTTACGTATGGCTCAGTGTTAGCGTGAATCACCGAGGTGGAGGGTGGCGATTCTTTTCAGCTCCCTCTCAGCTGAACCCATTCCAACTGTGAATAGAAACTGCAATTGATTTGCTAATGATAGAGTATTCACTGCTAATAAGATGGATATAACAACCTTGTCCTTGTCGGTTTGGGAGAAAATTGGCCTCCTAAATTGATTAAACTGAAGGTGAACTGGAGGCAGCCGTGCAGGATGCTGCTTTATGCCGTGGAAAGATGATTTGAGATAAATGTGATGGAGCTGTTTATTTCAGCTTTTTTTTTTTTTTTTAACTAGAACGTGCCGTTTTATTATTGTATAATAAAATGATTGGAAATTTGTATCAATTTGTGAAATTATTAAGACAAATTTTATCATAATCGACACTTAGACTGTCAACATCGCTGTTATTTCTGCTGTTTTAAACATGCAGAATTATATTTTATGAAGAACTTTACACATCGGTTTGTTAAAAACATGTAAAAACATTTTTTTTTCCTTCAGGCCATTTAGCAAAAATGGTTATTGGGTTTTTATTTTACAATATATTTTTTCCCTCTTATATCAGCAGCCGCTGTGCCATGAGTTACTGACTGGAGTCATTTTAGGTTTGCAGAGTCATGTTTTTGGGTTTAGCATTTCAAACTAAATCACTAATAAAGAGAAAAATCTCTGTAGAGCACTATTTCGAATTTCACTCCCTTGTTATTTCCCATCAAACTAACATTTACACCCTCTCATGGCTTGTTAAATTTATTTCCTAGTTCATAATGATATGACAATAATAATGTTAGTCATTGGGCCCTGCTGTGGATGTGACACAAATGGCATATAAATCCAGATGTGACTGGCTTTAATGAGCAGCTGCTGACGATAATCCAGCTGATAAATGACTTTTAGGAGCTTTAAAACCCCTTCGGCTCCAGCATCACTCCACGAGGAGTTTATTTTTCAGCATGACATCACGAGATGTAATAAAATATCAGGGAAGAGTGTGGTAGCTTAGCACGTCAACCACATATTCGCAGTGTTGAGTGAAATCCAGCAGAAGCCGGCTCTGCCTCTCTGTGTGCCTTGTGTTTAATAAAACAGAGACGGGCCGTAGAATTGATTCAGAAGAAGCCGAATGGCATTGAAACACTACAATGAAACTTGAGAGCTGTGGCCTTCCCAGTGCTCTGGCTCGCTGTGTTCGTCGCCACGTCGTGCGTCTCTGTAGAGGCGTGATAGAGTGCAGTGCATGAAATCTCAGCATGGTTTTACAGGTAGATCACAGTGCTTGTACATCACACAGCAGTGCTATGTAACTCAGCTGTCTCTCCCATCCTCAATTTCCTCCTGCAGAAATCTGTATGAGTGGTGCCTCTCTGTCTGTCTGTGCAGGATGGATGCGGGATGGAGGACTTTTACCATGGCAACCACTAATGCAGTATAGATGCAGGGACTGAGCATGGGCTACTGCTGTAATAATACAGGATTCGTGGAAAGCAGGTGAAATGTCATCCGGGCTGTTTAAATGAGCACCTTTGAAGTCTGCTGTGGTTAACATTGAATCCCACTTGGCTCTGGTGGGGAAATTAGGCTATTGTTTCCTGTGTTAGTTCAGCACCCAAGCATTCTTTCTGCTCAGTTTCGATTCAGGAGCTTGTAGCTGACCAAAAAATAAAAAATAAAAGAGTCTCTCCTCAACACTATGCTATACTGCATAGCCTCACTTCATTCATATGTCAGCCCCACCGTCACATTGTTTCCTATATCGGCTTATACTGCCCAATCCTCATAATCCGTCTGTAGTCTGAGTCAAATATCTGGTCCATGCAGTGTCCTCTCACCTTCTTTTAGGATGTGATTTCCTCTATCCTCCTCTTCCTCCTCTTCACACACTGGATTACAACTGTCCAAGTTTGAAGAGTAACACCGAGCAGGTTAGCAGAGCGTTTTCACCCTTCCTGCTGTTTTTTAATATACCACAAAATTAGTATTGTTATTGCTAATTGAGAGCAGCAACATCACCTCAGACTATTCTGTAGTGAATAGAGTGACTAAACAATTTTGTAATTAACGCTGTAAAAAGTAAATAAAAATAAAAATGACATTTAATTTTTTTCATTTTTCACATTTGTTTAAATGAATTTGTCAAGCTCGCTATAAGCATCTGCTACACTGTAAAGTAAAGGCCAAAGTGAAAGCGTTATAGTGTAAAATACATGGTCAGTGACTGACAGAGTATATTTGGTTTGCCCCGCTGTGTTAGAGCCATTTTTCAGTGTCAAGAGGGCCATAAGTCGCAGCCTCCGCACGAGAGTGTCGGTCCAAGGCAAACATTCCTTCCATGTGTATCCCTTCTCTGACCTGCTGTTGCTGTGTGTGCATGTGCTTGTGTGTGTGTGTCCCTGTGTGTGAGGGCGTATTTGTTTTGTCTGCCCCTATCTATAGCTTTGAGCTGCCCCTTTCTTTAACAGCTAGAGAAAGAAACCACACCCCTCGGGCCTTGGCCACTGCACGTGTATGTGGTACTTTGCTCTCCTGGGATTTGGTGATTTCTATTGCCGTGCCATTTCCTCACCAATAACCACGAGATGCCAAACTCTTCAGTTAAACAAGAGCAGAAAAATTAAGAGAGGAATTTTTGATAAAAGATATTATAATTAGGGACACACGTGATCATATGTGCCTCGAAATACACATTTTTGGGATCAACACACCAACGAAAAAACTGGTCTTTCTTATTACTACGCTCACATACAGCAGACCTGCACATAAATTAAATAACGGGGCACACAGAAATTCTGATGCAAGTGTTCACACAGGCATAAGAATGCAAACACACATGCGTATGTGAATACACAGCACCGGTGTTAGCCAATGAGAACGGAGCTTGAACAAGACCTGCAAGTCTCTTGTGACTATCTGCTCCTAGGAGACTGGGATCTACCTGTTTTTATGTGCTTGTTTGTGTCGCTGTTGGCACCTTGAGCTCTATATTATCATTACCTTGACCTGTGTTTAGTCAAAGCAAAAGCATACATAGCATACATGCATACATGCATACAAGCATACATGCATACATGCAGTTTCGTCACATTCACACACGAGTCAGGATAACTGATGCTTCGATTAAAGCGCTAGTGCCAAGCATTCATTCTTTTTTCTTTTTTTTCCCTATGTGTAGTATAATGTTTAATCTGTTGTCATACTTGTCTGCTGAAATGGATCAAAAACACTGCTGGACTTATTTGTGTATTAATTGCCGGCAATTGACTAAATCCACCCAAAAATTATAGGAGTTGGACAGATTATTGTGAACTGACCTCACAGTGTGACATGATGCAGGATTGGAGAGGCGTAGATTACAAGCAAATATACAGAGCGTTTAAATTTCTATATAAAATGCAAGTAGAAATTAATCTTAACATGTTCGTCGTTTCAATAGTGCTGGTACTTCTACTAATGATGATGGTGATTTTATTGTATTCTATCAGGCTGCCTTATATTTTCCAATGATCTATTTACATCCAAACAAAAAGAATTTGTTATTAGAATTAAAATGTGCTTTGTCCTCTAAAACACCCTGTCTTGATGTCCATGCTGCTCTGCATTTATCAATGAATTGCAGGTGTAAATACTCAGCGAACTCCTCGTGCTGCCAGGGCGGAAAATGAAACGGCCTCTCCAGCTGGAAGAACAAGTGTTGTGTGGGCTCCCTGAAGTGGTGCAGCACTGGGTCATTGGAGAGCCACAGCGTGTTTGGGAACACAACAGTCTGTGTTTTTTTCAGCACAGCTTGTTGGATGAAGGGCCATTTCACAGGCATTATGGATTAATCTTTGGCAGGATCCCTCCAGGATCAAGCAAAACTGGGCATTTAACCTCACGTGTCACGATAGAGAGTTCTCTGGTGATAAACCAGGACAGAGAGGATTGAAGGTGACCCACATTTCTCTGTAGATTCATTACTTGAGTCCTTCTTAAAAATAAAATACGGGTACACATCCTTCTTCAGGTAAGTGGTACCCATGGACAAATAAATAATTAAACTGCCTTAATGTGAAGTGGAAAACCACCACACATTACTGTGTTATATCTCCCTGCTGATCACCCGATGTCCTGTTTAGGTACCAGAAAGTGACCGTTTGAACTGCGCTGCTGTGTCTGTCACTCCACCTTGCTGTCACCTGCACACAATCACAGATTCACAGCTGACACGTCCCAACGCTGCTTATAAACTGTTCGTTACGCTCAATATTGAAATGCTTTCAAGTTCATTTTGACAGGAGGTGTGATTGACAGGTGTAAATTGAACAGTCTGGGTGCAAACAGAAAGACTGCTTATATGTATCCTAGCAGCTGTACATGTGTGAACTGTTTTATTAAATAAACGAATGGATGTGATCTTGCTTGTTTTCTTGCATCATGAGATTAATTTTAAAACGAGAATAATAAAAAGTGATAGTATTTAATGATCAATAGCTTTTCCAGAGATACACTAAATCAAGAGATTGCGTTTCAAATGCATTTGATCTTTGACTTTTTTTTTTTTTTTTACAGACGGCAAATATATTTTTTAACCCTTTACCTGGACCTAGAGGTCAAACTAAACTGTAAGGTAAACCCAGCACATGTGAAGCACTTCCAGTTCCCTGTTGCCTTAATTTGACAAGGATACGCTATGTTTTGTTTATTTACTGGGCTTAAATTGTGACTATTGGTATTGTCTGATAAAAATGAAATAATGAATCTATTATACAGACATTAACATTTTGAAGGGCCTGTGGAGCGAAAATTTGCATTTTTATTCATGCAAAAAAAACAACAACAAAAAAACCAAAACAAACTACAGTACAAGAAATATCATCTTGTACTCACACTAACATATGTTCCTCTGATTTTAGTGATGCCTGTCTAAATCAATTAATTCTTGGATTTCTGACTCAGTTAACCACAAATCACCGGCAACATAAACAGCTGGATTTTCACACTGGTTTTTAGGAGAGTTGTATTTTTAGAAGGGCTCTGTTTAGGTTGTGCACGCTATATAAATCCAAAGGCAGGTATGACTTTTAATGAAGGAGTTCACAAATACAACCTGTTTTACAAGAGTGTACTTGTAAGCAAGTGAAGGCTTTAATGTAGGGATGCCATCTAACTCAAGCATGGTTATGTCAGACATTGCATTGTACCATTGTATCTCTTGTTCAAAGAGGGCTTTTTGTGATATGTTTTAATGTATTTTCTCACAGATTGCTCTTTTCAACATCTGCACCCACAAACACGCATCATGTTTGATATTAATTGTATGTTGTGGAGATGTTGGAGGTTAAAAGCCCTCCTGGAGGAACCCATAGTTAAATGGAAATAGAAATCACAAGCCTGTCACCTAAACAATAATTACGCTGCCTTTCCACTGATATGTGTTTTGGAGTATAATTAGAAAATCTGAATGTCTCGTCATCCTGTTTTCGTGATTTTGTGCCTTTTTCGGCTACATGAGCACGCACCTGTGAGATAATGTGACTGCCAAGAAGCACAGTCATCAGATTTCAAACTTTGTGGCTATATATAACAGTGAGTGGCAGCAGTAATTGTCACTGTGGTTTGAAAGCTATTCCAAATGAAATCAATCACACGCTGGTACTGTAATTGTCTGTGTCGCAATCAGATGACACAGGGTGGAGTCATTTTAGGTGATGCGCTCATATATTGTGTACGTATTGGCTCTGTTGTTGATTTCATTCCCATGCATCCTATTCAGGGACACTGCATTGACTGTTTTCAATTGGAGTTTGGCTTTCAGTAACCTATTCCACCCACGCACTGTAAATAAAGGTTAATGAAATAGCCTGTAGGCAGTTCACAGGAAAGGATTTACCTTTGTTTGCCCATGACATTGCTACCTGCAGAATGAAGGGGTACTGAAAAGGTACATTATCTGCTTTCATAACGTGGAGATTAAGGGACCGAACAGTGAGTAGAGGACTTGCAAAGCATATTTAAATTTCCTATGTGGCCTATCCACCAAGTTACTTATTATTGAGCCAAATAGAAAGTGATCTGAAAATTAACAGCCACAACTCTGTGATCTCAGAATAAAGGAAAGATCAGACTACTCACTTGAAGGACCTTGGCGATGCCCATAGATCACTAATAATTTTAATGGCTGAATGTGCGTTCTAATGGACTCAGGAAATATGATTAATCTAAGTCTACAATATTTATAAGAAGTAATTCTGTTATAGCAATGCCCACATTGTTTGATCAGTTATGACTTTAATGTGATTAATTGGCTGATCTCATATTTTTTCCAACTTAAATATGAAAACCACATTAATCACTTTTTATATTTTCTGCATATGTGAGATTTGGTGGTATTCACAAACAAGTCATGAGCCTTCCAGACATCACTGAACAGAACACAGGAAAGCCAATGAGAGGTGTTCCAACTTGCCCAGTGAGGTCTGTTTTATGCCCGGGGACATAAGCAGTTTCATAAAAGAAAGACCACAAACATTAGCTTGTTTGTTGAGCATTTAGTTTACAGCAAAGTACAGCAAAGCCAGCACCTCGTGTCACATATATCTTACAATCTTTTGTTAAGGAAACTAAGAAAACATCTCACTGACATTTTCTTTACATTACTTAGTCTAAATGTGTGTTTTGTTTGCCACAATTTGTCTCCTGACATTATTTAAAATGCAAAGAAACCAACAATGGCTTGGGCAAAATGCGGATGTTGTCTCTCTGAACATATATTGAATTAGAATTTGTCATTTTGTCTAATTTAATTCGTTTTGATTTCTGTTTTGTGTGTGTGTGTGTGGGGGGGGGGGGGTTGTTGTTTTTTGGGTTGTTTTTTAAGTTGGTTTGCTCAATATTTCCATTTTTTTTTTGTCTTTTGAGCAGGGACCTGGTGATGGTAAGAGCAATGAAGGCCTCCATTTCTCAGTCTGTATAGACAAAGGTGACAAATGTATGACTTTGTTCGCTAAAGGAAATTATCCTATGTTTCCAGAGTCCATGAGATTTAACTCGGGGGAAAGGAATCGGATTTCCCTTTTCGAGTCAGCCGGAACTTCATTCCATTGTGTATTCATACTCGTGCAGCTGTGGAATTTGGCTAGCTTTACCCTAAAAAATAAAGTATTTATCACAACCAACGCGTGTAGCTATCGAGCTTGGTAAATATATACAGAAGTGCGTAAACGTCAGACGAAATAAAGATAAAATATGGCTTCAGTTTCTACTTTATCCGAGCTCACGGCAGGATATGGGTGCACTCGAGGTGTTCTCCGGTCTATATAAACATGCCGCCATCTTACATTTTCCAGTCTCTGCTTTTCCGGCCAAGTCGGTTTCAGTTGCCTGTGGAGGGAGCGGACGAGGGCTCCCCGCTGACGCTCGGCTTCAATTTTTTCCTCGACTTTTTCCATTTCAGAGTATTTTTTTTACTCTCCAGGACCCGAGTGGACGGACTTGCTGTGTTGACAAGGGTAGGCTTCAACATTCAAACTATCGGCACCACTCAGTTTCTGTCTTTTCTGAATGCCAGCAGGAATGAGGACTGTTGTTGTGTGTGGACCGGCCGGGGGATGCTGCTGCTGCTGCTGCTGCCGCCGCCGCAGCTAGCGAGCGAGCGAGCGAGCCCGTCGCTCTCGCGGCATATATTGGGGATATGCCAGCCACCGCCTAATGGGAACATAACTGTTTTACCGACGACACTGGTTGACTCTTTAATAGCACGTGGTTTGTGTTCGGCATTATAAGCAGTTGTTTACAATAGCCAGATTTACGCCACGGATCAATTGCCGCCCAGTTATTTGGAAACCGTAAGTGGGATTTCGGGAGTTCACGACGATGGCGTTTCCTAGCGTGTTTTAGTAGTTTACGTTAGCAGATGTTAGCCTAACTATTAGTTGGCTACATTCCACTATTCTGACTCATGTTTGCTCGAGTTGAGTGTCGTCTGTGGGTCGTTTGTTTTTTCCAGCTGCTTTAGTTTTAACAGACTGAGCTGAAGATAAAGATGCAACCGGTCTGAAAGCTCGGTATACGGTGGATTCCGTTGTTTTATGGCGTAAAGTTACTCGTTAAAGTTGCGAATGACGGTTAGTCGGGGTATGAAACACGTAAACGTTAGCGCAGATGTTTTGTCTGAAGTTTTAGTGCGTATTTTGAAAAACTTGGTTTAAACCTGGTGTTAAGTAAAGCCGATTTCTGGTAGAGTGGTCTATCTTTAAGAAAAAAATAAGTCGATTTTAAATTGTTTAAAAAAGTTTATTTTAGGTCGTGGGCTCCAGTGTGTTTTCCACTCGTCCTTTTAAACAAAGACCGAAAAATTCCTCCCAGCCGTGGTGCTTTGGGAGGAAGACGAGGAGGAGCCAGAGTGTGAAATTTGAGTCAGTGGTGTTGGAGCAAGAAAGTCAGAGGCAGCCAGCAGCTGTGGAGGAGGAGGAGAGGGGTGGGGGCAGCGGCACGCTTACTTGGACCTTTTTGGATAGCGGCTCTCGTTAGATTTGCGTGAAGTGTTCAGGTTTTAACGGGGTGCCAGAGTGGAGCTGGTAGGAACAGGGACAGGCGGGTGTTTAATGAGGAAAAGTTGGGACGTCATCCTCCCCGACACAAAACGGCTCCCCAGCCTTCTGTGGAATAAAAGCTGTCCGTCCAGTGCGCTGCGGAGGCGGCACAGGTGCTGGCTTGGAGGTGTGTTTACATACCATTAATGGAGGTTTAATTTTTCAAGAAAGACTGCTCACAAAAGGATGTTGTCGTCCAGCCGCTCCAGATTTGTTTTCCTTTCGTTCACGTGAAACTAAACTGGTTTTATTTTGAATGCATGCCTCATCTGTTTTTCTTGAATTTGTTGAACGTTTTCTCTCCTTGTGTACTTCTGCGGTCCCTCGGTGAAATCCCCGACCCAGTACACAGCGGAACAAATCTTACAAACCCGTCATCTCGTCAGCAACCTTTTCTTCTGACGACGCACTGAAAATTTTAAGCTGAAAAACGTGGGTGTGGGTTACATACGAGAGCGGTAGTGGTTTTGAGGTCATCCACTTGACTATACGGCCTTTCCAGTGGCATTGCCGTGACCTAATATTGTACTTTTTCTGTCTGTCATTGCCGGTATTTGTGTTTGTCTGAGGTGGACTTAAGCGCGCTCGTTTAAACGATATTACTGATCAATTTTCCATAAACTTGCGTATGTGATGAGACACTGAGAGGAAGTGATTGCACGCTCTGTACACACTGCGCCCTATTTTACAGCTTGAATTGCGATTGTAAATATTAAACGAACTAATAGGGAAAGTAACCCAAATTCCATGGGTATTTTTCGTGTTTGTCCACAAGCGTCCATCACTTTGCCGGTGATACACAGAAAAAGCCCTGCAGCGGCTGCAGGCATTCTTGCATTGTTGGCAGGCAGCAGTGAGTGCTGCTGACCCTGCACATTATGTGTTAAGCCGGTGGCAGCTCCCATCTTTCTGCCTGTGCCGATAATACAGCTTGTTTGGGTCATTTACGCATATGGATGCATTGAACTATTTTTTTTGTTTGTTTTACTTGTTTGTTTGTTTTTAACGTAAGTGCATATGCAGGAGTCAGATGGGTTTGCCTAATTTGTTGTCTTGTATTTAAGAAAGGCATTTCTTTGAAAATACAAAAACTACAAATTTCCATGTTGAAATTTTTTATGATTATTAAATGGCAGGGAAATAAATTAAAGCCACTGTCCTTCAGAAGCAAGAAAAACTGAATGTTTTTTTTTTTCTTCTTTCCTCTAATGACATCATGTCACTGGCCTCTGAGCTCACCTGAAGTCCCCCCCTAAGGAACAGGAAATGGGATTAATTGGCTGCTTTGAATTTCAGTTGGGGACAAATGGATATGATTTGGTTTATTTAGTTTTTCACAAATGAAGACTGAAAAAGACTGAACAGGGTTCCAGACAGTGACCAAAAAAAGAGTAAATGGGTTGTGTTGGTGCCCCACCATCACAGGATGTGACTGCTAGCTGCTCTGGTTGCCTGAACTGGTGAAGAGAAAGTTTCCACTGTGATAAGCAAATACCTTTCGTACAGTGTACTGTGGGGACTGCAGCCCCTTCATTGTAGCGTCTTTAAACTTGATACCCTAGTCCAGACCACAGGGACAAGGTAAAGACCTAAACAGTGAAATGGAGAGCAGCAGTATTCAGTAGGGTCTTGAATTAAATGGACACGAACAAATATCTGTTACTAGTTTTTCAATTCTTTTCCCCATTGCATTTGGACTATATTTGGCTGTGTGTTCTCTCAGCACTTTATCAACAGAGCGAAGGCCAACAGGTATAAAATGTGGAACAAGTAGGTACTAACACCCATGGACGGCTAGAAGCTCTGACTACAACGCACAGAAACTTGATGTTTAGATTAATGTTATGAAAATGTTCAGTCACGTTTTGACTGTGTCAGTCTTTACATCAGTGCAAAAGTAGGGCACCTGAGTTTCAGTGGCATGCAAGGTTGATGAATATGCTGAAGCAAAGAAACCCGGTGTGAATAAATCATGTAGAGTTCGTAGCGCCGGTATTACCAGATTAAATTTTCTCATTGTTCAGAAAAATATTTTTTGTTTTTGTTAGTGACATTTTACAAGGTGTCACAGTGGACTTTCGTAGACTAACTAGCGGCTCACATCTTGATTTATTTGTTGGTTAGGTTTCTTTGTGAACGCTGTCAGTCATCTGGCTTAGTCCCTCTTCCTCACTGAGATGCCTTCGGTGCAATTAAGAGCTACATGTGGAGACGTCCTGCTGGTTCAAAGAGTCGAGGTTCTGCCATGTGAAACAAATCAAGTCCTCTCTTGAACACTTGTTCTTTAATTCCCTTCACTCATTTCTTTATTTTTTTATGCACCATAAAAATTAAGCAATATGGCATTCAGATCTATTTGGATACTCAGATCTGCTCCCTCTCTCTGCAGTGACTAGAGGCAGCCTGTTGGAACAGTTTGTTCTCTGGCCAGCTCCTTAAAACAATGTTTCACTATGTTATGTCATTTAAACATTAATGAACATTGCTTCTCTTTTTGAGCAGCATGTTTTCTCACTATTTATCAGGACAGTGTCACAGTCACTGTTCCCAAAATCAGTCCTGTGCTGCAGCAGTCTAAACCTTGTTGTTTGAATGTTGACCTGGAACCTATCGTAACTTCACCAGCGCATGATTCTCGATATTTCTGTTCTCTTTTCTGTGATATCTGCCTAGAAGACTTATGGAATATAACTTCCTCTGTTCCTTCAGCTCTCTTGGGGTACATAGAACTGAATTTATTCTGTATATGTACTGTATATTACACAAGACAGTCATCCGACTCTGGTGACTAGTGTGTCACTCATTTGTCATCTGGTTTCAATTTTGTGGCTTTCAACTCCACCAGGCACGACTACATATTGGATTTCACATCTGGCTTCAAAGAAACCTGTTCAGATTTTTGTGGCCGGTTTGAAATCTAGGACCGCATACTGTAATGATTTTTTTTGTTGTTGTTCTTTATAGTGACTTTAGGGTAAGGCTGCCATTTGTGAACCACAGTTTAATGCCAGACTTTGCTTGTTTAGCCCATCACAAAAAACCTCCAAAAAACTACTGGCTCAGTTTCCAAAGCCAGTTGTAAAGAACCACTTTTCCACCAGTGTGAATCATAAATTGTTCCATTATGTGCTTTGATTGTATGTCTGATTTGTATGGGATATGTGGCTCCCATTAGGAGCAAGCTGGGTTATGTGAGGGCAGGACTACAATGGCGGGAGGATGGCGTGTGAACAGTGAATTTGTGCCTTTGTGGTTAGAAGCAGCAGTCTTGGAGCATGACTCAAGATCAGGTTTTAATGATACAGCTGAGCTAAGGTGGTGTGGTTGAGGAGGAAAGTAATTCAGAGCAGTATTTAACTGTCCTTGAGTATATTTGCATGTTGGCAGCCACTGAACCCAAGCAACTCCTACACACTCACTGGCATTCATACTGGACTGCCTTTTTTTTTTGTCAGCCACTGCTGCGAATTTGTCTTCCATTTGGCCTTTTGTCATCTTTTTTTAGCATAACTTGCTGGGAAGAAAAGCTATTAAACTCAAGCTTATGGTGATGTGTTGCTGTTTTTCTTGTTTGATTTTAAACTAGGTATTTTTAGCAGAGTGTATTATGTACTTTTTGGGGCACTTGTACGCAGAGTACAATCTACAAATATGTGTACATCTAGATGACTACAGAGTTGATTAAAAACAAGCCAAATTCTCTACTGCTGTCAGATAAATACAGTCCACAGGCCTGTAATCAAAACCTGTGTGTGAGAGTGTGTGAGAGTGTGTGAGAGTGTGTGAGAGTGTGTGAGAGTGAGAGTACTGCCCCCTAAAAGATTAGATCGTAATCAACAAGAAGAATCTTAGTTCAAGGTTTAAAACAAGCTACGGTATGTTGGTTAGTCCACCGAAAGTAGCATCATTCAGACACAAACATTAGTCTTTCCTCAGCTGATTCTGTGGTTATTGGATTGTAATTAAATGATGAATTCTAGCCTGAGATCATTGAGAGGAAGAAAGACTCGAAGGTGACTTTCTAACTCAGCAGAGAGTTGTGTTAACCTTCTTGCTGGTGTCCATGACACAGTCATCGCCAATTTGTTAGTATCAGTAATGGTGTTTAAAACGTTATTTGTATTTCTCTGTAATGTAGTACATTCATAACAATGTTATGACATTTTCTCCCAGAAGTGGAACTTAAAGCCGTCTAATGCTCTGCAGAAATGAGCTACAACTAGAAAGAAAATCTTTCCTTCATATATGACTGTCACTGGACATTAGTTGACAAAATACAAATAAGTAGGCAAACTATGTCAAATATTTTTTGCATTCATTTAAAATATTTTTTTCAAGAACTAAATCTGACACACACCTTTTGCTGTAAGGAAAGCTTGTTCACAATTTGAGTAATTTGAAAATCTAAAATGTTTTTTGTGAAAAATTAGGTTACTTTGATTAGCACTGTTAGTTTGACTGACCTAAATCTGCAGTTGTGTAAAGATTGAAGTGACTATGTTCAGTCATGCAGGAGAGAAGGGTGTGCTTCATGTGGACACAGCTTCCAGGTCTGAGGGTGAATCAAACACTGAGGGACTGAAACATGCCTTCTTTCTAATGGCCACCAGGGGGAAGAGACTCTGGTGGTAACAAGACTTTGTTTATCTATTTTTGTTGATGTAGTTGAGGAAATGCTATGGTTTTAACTACCTGTGCTTTCTTTACCAGAATTAATTTATGGCTTTGTGCGCCTCTGGTATTAGAGCGTGCCTGAACTTATGTGGTGATTTGAAAGGGATTTGGTCTCTCATTTTTCTGCTCCATAACCACAGGTGTACTTTTGAAAGGGTTTCATGAAAGGATTTGAGACTCCATGGATACACAGCCCCGGTTTATGTCTCATTTTAGCAGATATTTTCTTAGGCCTTTTCCCCAGTCTCCATTTTATGCTTTCCTGCCATAACATTTATCTTCGAGTATGAATTGAAAATGCCTCTCTCAGTTTGCCGTGCTTTTTTCCCCCAAATTAATCCCCGTTTGCCTGCTCTACCCTTCTCCTGCCATTGCCAGTGTTTACTTTCCTGCAGAGCGTTTCCAGCTTCAAAGCAAGTGCAGGAATGTGAATGCCCCCTCCCACCCCTGCCTCCTTTCTCCACCCAGTGCTCTACTTCCCCTGTCCTTCCTCACCTAAATAGTTGGTAGCAGCTACATTTAATGGTAGCCTTGTGTGTGCTGCTGTTTGCACGACTGGCTTAAAAGGGAAGAGGAAACCCAAGAACGGGAGGAGACAGGAAAGAAAGCACTGGAAAGTCACTTCTCTAGACTCTATTTTTTTTTTTTTAAACTTCTATTAATTTCAGTCTAATTTTTTTCTCTGCGTTTACATCTGCTGTGGTCTTGTATATGTGTTTAGTGTAAAATGGTCGGTGATTTAATGGCTGTGAATGGTGTAGAGAAGGTAGCTGCATAGCTGAAATAATTTATTTTTTTTCCTGTTACAGATCAGGAAGCTGTGTCAGCCACGGTTTGAGAAAGGAACATGGCTTCCCAGGGTGAGTTTGAGTCCCCCTTAATTAAGTTCCCACCCTTTGCTTCTTCCTCAGTCACACATGCAGTGTATTAAACTTTACAGCCGACCAAAATTACAGCTTGGCTTGGTAGAGATTTATGTTGCCATTAAAGCACGCTGAATTAGTTATTGATTTCAATTTGAAACTTGGGGCACATGTAAAATCCAACTTCATGCTTCAGAAGTCTTTTACTGGTAAACCCTACTACACTGAATTATGAAAACACTGGAAAATAATAGCAGGACAGAAATCTATTCACTGCAGAGGCTATTAACCATTGCTGATGCACTCACCCTGTGACATCAGCACACCACTGTTATTACTTTTAAAGTCAGCCATGTCTTTGAAAAGCTCAAGCCTTTGACAAATTTGGATAGTTGGAATTAATCACTTAAAGTCTGTAACTCTACACATCCTTTGAAATTACAGAATAGACTTTTTGTTGAATGCATGCTTTTCTCTTTCCAGCTGATCTGATGGAACTAGACATGGCCATGGAGCCAGACCGCAAGGCAGCAGTCAGTCACTGGCAGCAACAGTCCTACCTGGATTCAGGCATCCACTCAGGGGCCACCACAACTGCTCCATCCCTCAGTGGGAAGGGCAACCCTGAGGAAGATGATGTTGACAGCAACCAGGTCATGTATGAGTGGGAGCAGGGTTTCAACCAGAACTTCTCCCAAGAGCAAGTACAAGGTAGGTTATAATGCTGGTGATCTTTTCAAGGAAGGTCACGGGTGACCCGTTTGCAAATCATACAAAGCTGGTCTTGTTTGCTTTCAGACCTAGATGGTCAGTACGCCATGACACGTGCCCAGCGGGTTCGTGCAGCAATGTTCCCAGAGACTCTTGAGGAGGGCATGCAGATCCCTTCTACACAGTATGATGCAGCAAACCCCACCAATGTCCAGAGGCTGGCAGAGCCGTCACAAATGCTCAAACATGCTGTGGTCAATCTGATCAACTATCAAGATGATGCTGAGCTGGCAACAAGAGCAATACCAGAGCTCACCAAACTTCTCAATGATGAGGACCAGGTGAATATGTTTGTGGCTCAGAACTGTCTCAGAAATAATTTTGTCCTCTTTGATATGATTCGCTAATGTTAGTTTTCATCCCCTCCAGGTTGTAGTAAACAAAGCAGCAGTGATGGTTAACCAGCTTTCAAAGAAAGAAGCTTCTCGCCACGCTATCATGCGCTCACCTCAGATGGTATCTGCTATTGTGAGGACCATGCAGAACACAAACGATGTGGAAACAGCTCGCTGCACTGCAGGAACACTGCACAACCTTTCCCATCACAGAGAGGGACTGCTGGCTATCTTCAAGTCAGGAGGAATACCAGCTCTAGTTAAAATGCTGGGGTATGTAGGAGGAGAGTGGAGGCATACTTTTCCCCCTTCCCCTCTGGGTCTACATTTGTCTGCTGTACTTTAGCTCACCAGTGCATGAAGCAGAGCAATGTTTTGATCAGAGACAAGGAAATCATCACACCATGATTTTTGGCCAAAGCTGACATGAAGAAATTGTCTCAGTTCACTGAGACTGTGGAGAGGAAGGACAGCAGAGAAACTTCATCTGTATATCTGTTAGTAATTTTCCAGTAATTGAGTAATCTTCTCTTCTGCAGTTCACCAGTGGACTCTATCCTGTTCTATGCCATCACCACCCTCCACAACCTTCTCCTGCACCAGGAAGGAGCCAAGATGGCTGTTCGTTTAGCTGGCGGGCTACAGAAAATGGTGGCTCTGCTCAGCAAAACCAATGTCAAGTTTCTGGCCATCACCACCGACTGTCTCCAAATACTGGCCTATGGAAACCAGGAAAGCAAGGTGAGGGGGCTAGTGTGTTGAAACCTGTTGAGGCAAGAAACTGACTTATGTACGTCTAGACTGCAGTGTGTTACTCTGGATTTGACACGCAGATCAACATATTTGTTTGCTTTCTGTTTGTGTAGTTGATAATCCTGGCCAGTGGTGGCCCCCAGGCACTCGTCAACATCATGAGAACTTATACCTATGAGAAGCTGTTGTGGACCACAAGCCGTGTCCTCAAGGTTCTGTCGGTGTGCTCCAGTAACAAGCCTGCCATTGTAGAGGCTGGTATGTTTTATAAACTTGCAGTACAGAAAACTCAACACCACAAAGTTGAGATCGTATACATTTTGAAATGTATTTTCTTACCTTGCGTATGTAAACACTATGTGCCCTTGATTTCCTTCTGTTAGGAGGCATGCAGGCTCTGGGACTCCACCTGACAGATCCCAGCCAGAGACTGGTCCAGAACTGTCTCTGGACTCTCAGGAACTTGTCAGATGCTGCCACCAAACAGGTGAGGCAAGCTGCCCCATTACCAGTACCTGTGTGTTAATCATTAGTTTCAGGCTGTGAAATACATCAGAAGACATTTAAATTGACTTTTTGTTGATGCTATTTATCAATCCTTATACCCAGGAGGGAATGGAGGGTCTGCTAGGAACTCTGGTGCAGCTGCTTGGCAGTGATGACATTAACGTGGTGACCTGTGCAGCTGGCATCTTATCTAATCTGACCTGCAACAACTACAAGAACAAGATGATGGTGTGCCAGGTGAGCACTTTATTTATTTTTTGCAAAGGAAAATGTAAAATTTCTATAATACGAAGTGATGTGTTTTAACTAGCAGTTTTTCTCATTTAAAAAATAAAATGTATATAAAAATTTAGTTTTAAATCTGTATTTAAATTATAGGCCCAGATTTTCTGCTGCATTCACAATCTGCCACCTCATTTGTTCCTCTCTAGGTTGGAGGCATTGAGGCGTTGGTTCGCACGGTGCTTCGGGCTGGAGACAGAGAAGACATCACAGAGCCAGCTATTTGTGCCCTGCGTCACCTCACTTCTCGACACCAGGATGCTGAGATGGCACAGAACGCTGTCAGACTGCACTATGGCCTGCCTGTAGTGGTCAAATTACTGCACCCGCCATCACACTGGCCACTCATCAAGGTACACACAGAGACTTGGCAGCAGCACTCTGTAAGCTGCTCTTCATAATGCCAGCCACTCGTGCTGCTATTCATTTAGTGCAGTGAAAATCACTTCACTCTTAACTACGTTTTGATGCTAAAATAATGAGCTGAATATTGTAGGCTGTCATAAACATGTCAGTCATTTCCACTGTTATATTACATGTACTGATAGACAGGAAATATTTTTTTTTGTTCAAGTGCAATCAGCTTGTTTAATAATTGACTTTAAGATGAGAAATTAAGTTGAAATAATATTTTTCAGTAAATCTGTCTACAAATATACATCAAGACAAAAGTTTTCTGTATGGTTCTGGATTATGGGTGGCTAATGGGTAACCTGAGAGTGACATTAAAATCGTGACTAAATGACACATAACTGTGTTCTTCTGTCAGGCTACAGTTGGTCTGATCCGTAACCTGGCTCTCTGCCCTGCAAACCACGCCCCTTTGAGGGAGCAGGGCGCCATCCCCAGACTGGTTCAGCTGCTGGTCAGAGCACATCAAGACACACAAAGACGCACCAGCATGGGAGGCACACAGCAGCAGTTTGTGGTAAGAGCGCACATATTCTCATCATTTCAATGAATTCACACAGCTTTAATAAATACCAGTCCATGGTGCCTGGAATTCACTGAGAGAGCAGTAGTTCTCAGTACTACCCGGTCTACTAAGAAGTCTGTAGAGAGAGATGCTGCAAGTGCACTGATCTTACGCTGTTTGTTTATTAGGAGGGAGTACGTATGGAGGAGATTGTGGAAGGGTGTACAGGAGCACTTCACATCCTGGCCAGAGATGTCCACAACAGAATAGTCATCAGAGGACTCAACACCATTCCACTCTTTGTACAGGTCAGTCTGCAGATTTAATCTCAAAAAGTAAAACAATATAATTTAACCAAGATTACGGATGATATTTTTAGTATTGAGATTAATTTGTTTGAAGCTTGTCTGGATTAAACAGGAGAACTGGGTTAGAAAAATGATCCCAGATAGAGGTTGTTTGGGTGGATGCATGAGGTGGTTCTCCAGAGGGAACAAATTGTAGTATCATGAGGCTGCATCTGTGGAGGCTCAGTATTTTATTTATTTTTTCACTAAGCTGTTGGTCTGTGTTTGTGTGCAGCTGCTGTATTCTCCCATTGAGAACATCCAGCGTGTAGCAGCAGGCGTCCTGTGTGAGCTCGCTCAGGATAAAGAGGCCGCTGAGGCCATCGAAGCTGAGGGAGCCACTGCTCCACTCACAGAGCTATTGCACAGCCGCAATGAAGGAGTTGGTATGTACCCAAAACACTCATTTACACAACGCTATCAGTCACATAATAGCTGCATTTAACTATGCAGATGTTCAGAAGTGCCAGTCTAACTGTGCAATGAGGGGATTTAATTGGATAACACGCTGGCACTTGGAAATAATTGTTTGTGTTTTCCTGGAAGACTCTTTAGTGTGATGTGGACCTAAAGTGGCATCTTGAAAATTTGCAGCTCTAGCGGTTCAATGTAGCTGCTGCTTTTTGTTCAGTAACTCTCTTTTGTTCAGGCTCATCTGCTGTCATGCAGAGACGCACTGTGGGCTTGTGTTGTAGCACATGGTTGAAGAATCTAAGTAGGAGCCAAGCTTGCTCTTAAAACAGTTATATTTATGGTGACAACTTCATTATATTGTTGCATATATGTAAATGTCACAACACTTGGATCAGTGTAGTCCAGTCTCATGTGCAGCCTGGGCCTCTAAATGATGTGGAGAACGCTAGTTGAATAAACTTTCTAGTCATGGGTAATACCTAGTCTCTGTTGTTAACCCTGACAGCTGTATTATGGCTGTTTTAAGTGATTTTGTTTTTAAAGGCTAAAAATGTGTTGGCTAAGCAGTCATGCTTCCATCTTTCTCAGCCACATACGCAGCAGCAGTTTTGTTCCGTATGTCAGAGGACAAACCTCAAGACTACAAGAAGCGCCTCTCTGTAGAACTCACCAGCTCGCTCTTCAGGACAGAACCAATGGCCTGGAACGAGGTGCGACACACTTTTACACAAACTGTGTAATGCTTATTTACATTGTGTAGTCAGTTACAAAGACATGCACAAGTGTTTGTGTAATTGAAACTTTGTCAAATGTTTGCCATGTGTTGCTCTGCAGACAGCAGATCTGGGTTTGGATATCGGAGCTCAGGGTGAGCCTCTGGGCTACAGACCAGAAGGTAAGTCACTCATTTGACACTTGCAAGCAAAGCAGAAGACAAAGGCTTCCCAACTATTACTGCAGTCAAGATAAAAACAGTTGAGCTAATTATCAAACTGGGGATGCTCTAAATGCCTTCTTTGGAAGTCTTTGTACATCTGTGGGCTTAATTTATTATTAAGTTGATATACTCATCTTATCAAGAATGTGATCTGATCTTCATCAGAGTCAAAATTACCGATACGCAATCTGACACAGCTATTACAAATTTGTGTGTCACTAATGAACTTGAAAATATGACTTAATGAAGTAAACCACTTGACCAACAACTTCTCTAAAGATCTACTCGGGGTCGAGATCTTCTAATGAGCTGACACTTAGTGTTTGAGTGTTTCATCTTGACCTAACTGATGATGCATGACCTGAAGGAGGTCTACTGTTAGATATTAGCAAACTAAAAACAGTTCATGTTCTTCCTCAGTGTTGTGCAGCTTTATTATAAACAACTTCAGGAGACATCAGATATAGGTTGGTGCTGTTACAGAAGCTTCTAGCAGTTTTTAAATTTAAGGATCCACTTAAATGTTCCAGTCTGCACCAAGTGATTCCTCAGCATGTTCCAGAAAGACATGAAAAGTGTGTTACTACTTCAGTCACATTGTTCAAAATGGTCTTTAATTCTGACCTGGCTGAAGATCAGACCATCTCTTTAATTATTACCGGCGTCCAGGATTTTGGACACTGTGCCGATCAGTAGGCTAGAGGGCAAGCTGGCGTTGGTTTTAATTTGCAATGCTCTCCAATTCTCCAGCAGTAACAGCTTTAATTGACTCTTCGTCAGCCAAATGAAAACAGACTTGATGTTGATAGATTTAGAAAAGGCCCTGGCTACTGCAGATGCATTCCTGTTGGTGGAAACAACTAAACAGTGACCTGAAGCACAAGTTTAGCTGAAATAAGAGTTAACAGCTTTGGTTTGATTTGGTCTGCTGGAGGGTTGACCGTGTGCTGTGTTGATTTGCAGTGTTACATTTCAGTGATCATACTACTGTGTGTCAGCTTGGTTTGTTAACTTGCTTCTAACAACTGCTCTGCTTCACCTGCGTCTCCTCCATCCATTCCTCCTCCACCAGACCCAAGTTACCGTTCTTTCCATTCGGGGGGTTACGGAGGGGACACAATGGGTATGGAACCCATGATGGATCATGACTTGGGTGGAGGGCACCACCCTGGCCAGGACTACCCCCCTGTAGAAGGGCTGCCTGACCTGGGACATGCCCAGGAACTGATAGAGGGCCTGCCACCTGGCGACTCAAACCAACTGGCCTGGTTTGATACCGACCTGTAAATACCAAGACCAACATTACACTACACTTTCTACTAGGTAAGATTTACTTGGTACCCCCAACCTGCAACTCTGTGGCCTCGTGTCAGCTGAACAGAGTGGTGTTCATTTCAGAGGTGGTTTCTGGATAAAGAGCCCGAGGACTGGGGGAAGTGTCGGTTTACTCCTTGTGCCTGCTGCATGTTCAGACTGCTCCAAATTACAAAGCTGTGTGATGTGGTGTCTGTGAAGTTACTTTGACTTGTATTTGATCTGTATGTGTGGTCCTTCACCCAATGCCTGCCATGCCTCCTCCCCACGGCTCATTTCTCCTCTGCTCTCCCCTTGCAGCTGTATCATGTGATCTGGATGAACCTGCATCGTGATTCGCCCATATGGAGGAGGCGAGGTTTCAGAAGTGCCTGAAGATGACTCAACAACAGCAAGCAGAGTTTCCCGTCTACGGGGACTCCATTGGGACAAACTAGATTTGAGTGCGGTTTGGTTCTGGTTTCAGCCTGATGGGGGCTGACCTCAAATCCTGACATGACACACAGATTTTTCAATAATTAGTTTTCAAATCCCTTTTAATGTAATTTTTTTTTCATTTTTACTTTATTTTTACTTTTTTATTCCGTTTTCCTTAAGTCTGTAATGGTACAACTGAATCTAGCTTGCTTTTTCCATTATTCTGAATTATGATACTCATCTCTTGTTTTTGCAGTCCCTTGTATTTTCAGTCTCTGGTAGTGTTGAGTTATTATTTTTATTTTATTTTATTTTTTTTTAAGTGGTAATGCTCCATCCAAGTAAAGGATCTGATCACATTTTAAATGGTGTCCAAACACTAAAGTTAATCAGTTGAATTGTATTCTGATGATCAAGTGTAACATTGTGTAGCTTTTGTATAAAAACATGAATTGGAAATCATGGTCCAAATATCAAGCTATTTTCTTGCTTTAAAGGGAGACACTGATGTCTCTGCTGTTCCAAAGGGGGTGTAGCTGACCTAGCTGGGTGGGAGTGTCTGAAAGGACAGGGGTGGAGGAGGGCTCCTATTGGTCTGCTGTAAGTGGGTGGGGTAGTGAGAGGAGCTGGTTGCTGTAGCCTGCTGTGTTCTGAAACAATAAAATGGACTGTCATTTCAACTGTATGCCTTTAAGTCTCATTTCTACTCAAATCAAGGATTAACATGAGACACACTTGAAGTCGTATCAGGGAGCAGGGGTATCAAACATAAGGCTTGGGGCCAAGAATTGGCCTGACAGACACACATTTGGCCCACCAGACAGCTTTGGAAATTGTAGAAGGGCATAAACCTTGGACCTAACTATTTAATACATTTTAGTTTTTCCTGCTGACAGACGACCTGCGTACTACACTAAAAGATTTTTGTTGTTTACAAAGGTTCCACAGTGAAATGAAATGGGGCCTTCTCTGAATATAAACCCAAACAGTTGGACTTCATGTAGATGTGCTGTTGACATTGCATTTTCTTATATTACAGTATCTCAGAGATTAAATGTGTAGTGCAACTTCTTTACACTGACAGGAAGGGCAGTTTCAGTGGTCAGACCCACTTAAGATCAAAGTGGGCTGCATGTGGCCCACCATGTAAAATGAGTTTGACATCCCTGGTCTGGAGCCTGCTGCATTAGTTTTACACTTATTGACGGGAAGGTGAGGAGAAACTGATGTGCCAGCAGTCCACCTGCTGTGTGTTCACTGAGACTGTTGAAATCTACTTAAACTGTGTACAGTGGCAAGTTGGGTCCAGCTTTAATGCGATGAGTCAAAGTTGCAGAAAATTCAGTGTGCTGTGAACTAAAAGCCTGCTGGTGGTGTCCACGTGTGGATGTCTAGGATGGTGGTACATGGACAGCTGAGGTAGCTTAAGGACATATTCAATGACTAAGCATAATCTTTCTAACATGACCTCTACCTCACCTATTTAACCCGACTTCATTCAGCTTCTTAGAACATTTAAGTGTCATTCTTTCATTTTAAGTTCAAACACTTCTCAGTAATGAAATATTTAATTATGCAAAGTAATTATATTCAGTTAAAAAAATTGGGAATGTAACAGTAGGCAGAGATCAGGTATACACTGGATTATACACAGGAAAATGACTTCATTACAATGATATGACCTAACTTGTGTAAAAGCAGAGCTGGATGATTTATGCACAACTCAGTTGATGTGGTGAACCACTTTGGTATTAATGGTTTTTCACGGCACTAGTCTGCTACAAGTAAACAGAACAACTTCCTTTTTAGTGCTGGAATACCAACAAAAAATAGTTTGTAGATGTCGCCATTAGCTTCATGTTATTACAAAGTAGAAATCTATGACTCGTGACGATGGCATGCGTGATCTAATATTCTGTCACTGCTGATGACACGAGGTGTGTTGACACACTCAGAGGTCAGTATTGTGATGCCAATGACAGTCTAAATTAACACTTATGCTGTAATCCTGTGAAGTTTGATGAACACTGGATGCATGTTTTGATTGCCCTCTCAAGACATTTTAGTGACACTAATATTTGTTACTGCCACTGATCCAATTTGAAATGATGACAGTCATATGGAGGCATGGCTGAATGCTCTGAAAGCTTTTAGGATTCAGAGATCTCTTGAAGGATATCAGCAGCCAGGCCAGTGACATCAGTGTGATACCTGTGATGGGGAAACATAAAAAATGAGTAGTATTACTGGCATGCTATCTATCCAGTGATAATTAACCATTGATGAGCGCAAACAGCTTAATCAAAGACACAATTACAATAAAATAGATCAGGGTTCTTAAGCATGCTGAGCAATGAAACAGGTGCAGCCACTTAGCATGGTACTGAGTGGACTGAATTAGTAATTAGACTACTACATTTATTTCTGCTCCGCAAACATAAAACTTTACATCCCAATTTCAGCCCACATGAACCTGTGCTTATTAAATAGATATTGTATGTGTTCTGTAGTAAGACAATTAAAAAACATATACAAGTGTATAAATAATGCTTTTCACAATTCTGTACAAACATACATCTATATATGATAATTAAGACTTGATGAAAACATCCAATCTGCCCAGGCCCCTCTAGGCTGTCTATAATTTACTCCTGCTCTCCCCCTCTTATCACCCCCCTCCCCCCTCCACTTACTCCCAGGTGTCTTTGGGGGCAACCTGACAGCCAGGCCAGAAGAAGCCCACCCACCCCTCTTAGTTAATTAAAACCTACATAATTAACCTAATTAACACATTTCCCAGAGGTCTCGGAAACCCTTGAAAGTTTGTGGATCTGGAAAACATAAATTGGGTCCATAAAAGTTTTAGGACAAACTTTAGAGTTTGGTTACTCATTAAATCCTTGCACTCTTAACAGCCTCAAATTGACACAGCTGCACAGAGAACAGCGGAAAATAAAATAATTGGTTTTAGATTACAGTATCGCATTAGCCTCACACTCTGCTTACACCAACATGTGGGATGTCTGCTGTGTGGAATCTGTGTGCTTTCCATTATTTAAGAAAACAAACAAACAGAAGAACTCATCAGAAAGAAGACAATCATCTGCAGTTCCTTTAGCGGTAGACTCACTCACAACTCAACCCAAAGATTATTGTTGTTGTTGTTTTTGTTCAGATTAAATAAACAACTAAATGATTTCAAAAGGTGAGTCTAAGAGTTTCCGCTGCCTTCCATTGCTCCTGCTGTGCTGTCAGTCCCACTCTGTCCTCTTACAGTTTTGATTCTGCACTGATTTCTGTAGAAATGCAGCCCTTCAACTTGAATTTCTGTTTGGGGAAAATGACAAAGCTGCAGGGAGCCAAACCTCATGAGCAGAGTGAGTGGTTGGCAACAATAGTGCTGATCAGGACTGAACAACAGCAAAACTTAAAATGTGGTTTGCTGGCCACTGGAATTCACTGTGTTTGTGGCAAAAGTCCTCCCTCTGACACCTCAAGATATCGTATTGAAAGTCACTGCTGATAATCTAATCCCGGGGGACAAATGTATGGTGTACAAGCCATTTTAAATAACAAAACCAAAACACAATACACCTTTGTGCTCAGACACTGCAGACTCTTCTCTGGAGCTTAGCCAGAGATCCAGATAATGTGCTCTCTCTGCACAAGCCTGAGGTCCAAGCTAATATCAGATGGGTATGTGGTAAGTGTTCAGAGTGGGACTCCCATGAAGCAATCTAAAACCAACCCGAGTGCTGGAAGCAGTGCAGAAGTGCATGGAGATGACTTTGAATGGTTAACAAAGGAGGCTTGCCAATTTTAAATCTGTAAACTTTTGCTTTTCATGGGTGAAGTATTTTCTCTTTAGCTGCTTAATTCAACCCAGAGATTAATGTGATCAGCCCACCACTACATTTAGAGACTTTCAAGGAAGATCAGACAGCTTATTATTCTTTTAATGGTACCGCATGTGTACACTGCATCTAGTTTCACCATGTTAATGTTTGCATTTTGATAAAATTCTGAATGATTGACCTCAGAGTGTGTTTGTAGAAGAGTTGTGCAGTTTTCTGATCTGTCTTTGTTGTCTGAGCAGATATTACTGAGGCTTTGACTCACTGAAAGCAGCATTAACTAGGTTTATGTTGAGAACCTCAATGCTTTTTCTTCAGGAACGGGGAGTATATTCTATTGCTCCTCCCCACCCTTCACCCTTGGTCAGGCTTGAGGTTTTGAAAAGGCATTCCTCAGGTTGCCATGGCAAAGTGTGAATGACATCATTTGGGTTAGGATCTTAGCCCAGACCTCCCCTCTCTCTTTTCCATCCTTCTTCCGTCTCCTACCTCGGCGCCAGCTCCTCTCATCCTCTCAATTAAAACCTCTCTTCAACCCTTCTTCCCATCCCTTTCCACTCCTCTTCTCTCTCCTTGTAACTCCTCTCATCTCCTGCCCTTTCTCCTAAAACCTCTGCTCCCCTCCTCCTCCTGCTAAACCAGTGGGAGGGTGCCAGTCTCTGCCACTTCAAAGGCTGGAGCTGATCTGTGCTTTCATCTACCAAAGAGGGACAGGAGAGTGAGGAGATGAGGCGAGAGAAGAGAAGTGGGAGAGCACAAGAGGGAACGAAAGAAAGAAAACCAAGAAAAAGGAAAGAAAATTGTGGAGAAAGAGAGAAGGAGGAGGAGGAGGACAGGAGGAGGAGGAGAGGAGGGTGACAAAGGGGGAAGAAAAGGGTGACCAAGGAGAAAAGAGGGAGGCGGGGAGCACAGAATAGGAGAGGCCTCTATAGCAGGGCAACAATACACCTTCATTATTGATCTGACAGGGTGTATGTGTGATTGCAGAGAGTTTGTATATAAATGAGAATAAAGGACTCTATTTGCGTGTATTCATTGTGTGTGGATGTGTGTGTGCATGTGTGGATGTGTGTGTGCGAAAGGTTGCTAGTCTCATACATCAGAAGATCAAAAGAAGCACGGTCACTACGGTGACAAAAGCCTTGGCCCTATGAGGGGAAACACAACTGGCTGACATACTCATAAAAGACAGCCAGATGCAGAGATGCAGGTGTGCACATGAAAACATGCACTCACATACACACAAACTCCTTCATATGGTAAATATAAAAGAAGTCATTATTTTACATATATGAAAAGGCGGGTGGAGGCGACGACTGCATTTGTATTAATACTGACCCATAGAGTGAAGCATGGGACATATATACAGTAAAACATATATAAAAAACACATATATAAAAAAATATTTTATAATTAAAGATAAAAGAGGGCTGTTGGAGTTTCAAAACTGGTGTTTCTTTAAAAGAGAGAAGTGCAGATTATGTTTCCTGTCCCTGGTAACAGATGTCAAGACTTAAATATACGTTTTTAATAGTGTACATATTTCATCTCAGAGCTTTTTCTTGCCATTAAGCTACCCTGCTCTGTTACAGGCGCATGTCCTGTCAATTAACTAGACAAAGATCAGTTCTGACATGCATGGAAATAATAAGACGTGGGAATGGGCAGTATCAAAATCCAGAATCATTTGTTATTGGTATGTTTGGAGATTTGGTCTCAAAAACAAAATAGGAAAGCATGGATTACATAGCCAGATATACTGCATGCACTCACAGACTAAAGAAAGCTGATGGACTCTCTGTGTCTCACCTTTCTATCAGGTGAGACTAAGAGCAACTTGCCATGATTGCTTATTGAGCAGAGCCCAACAGAGGGAGTTGCTTCATCAGGGAGGAGGGAGAGTAGCTGGTGTCTTTGACAGGCTGCTGTCACGTAGGCTGAATAAAGGAGGGCAACTAAAGGTAGATTTGATACAATTACAATTTTTTAGGAATAAAATGATCAGATCTCATTTTATTACTCATATGGTCTAAACACTGTAAGTCACAGTTATAGACTGATATAAAACAAATCATCTTGTGCTCTTTCAAGTGTAGAAAACATGAAATAATCGCTCACTTTTTAAAACTTGGTAAACCTCAGATGTCTCCTGTAGCTCTTTATGAGACTTACACAAAAATGAGAAAACCAATCCTACAATACAGTTTCAGTTCATTAATAATTATGGGATGTATTAACTGAACCTTTCTGTTTCAGGTCCTGTCACATCATCAGTCAGTGTAAGATCAGGACTCTGACGTTTCCATTCAAAACTTGAATATCCTTCTTTTTTAACCCTTCAACTGATTTATGATTGCTGTTTGAACCATTCTCAAGTTACATGACCCAGCCCTGTCAAGCTTTTATTTATTTGTTTTCTTCTTTTACAATTTTGAATTCAGTTGGTTTCTCTACTGACCACAATGTGTCCAGTAAATAATGTAGAAAAACAGCTCCAAACCATGGTGCTTGCTCCACTGTGCTTTACAGCTGGGATGAGGTTTTGTTGTTGGTTTAAGTTTCTTGTTTTCCCTTACAAATAATTACGTTTCATTTAATTTAAAACTTTTGTCTCCTCTGCTCACATCTCTGAAGTGCTGTGAGACATCAGTGGGATTCTTTGGAAATGTGGGACGTGCCACTGAGATTATTTTTAGGCGCTGGTATTTCCCAGTATGTTTGCTCTTTTTTTGTTGGCCGATATGGCTTTTTTCATGGCTTTTTATTGACACCAATCTTATTTGATGTTTAAGTTTCCTCCATTTGTAGTTTATCTTATTGTATAAAGATGAACATCCAGATCTTCAAAAATGCTTCTGTAGTCTTTTACAGATTTGTGTATTGCTGTAATACTTTTATCAGAAGTTCAAACCAACCAATATTTTGTTAGTGGAGCAGATTTTGAGGGGCACCTCAACAACCCATACTTACAGTCTCACCTCCTTAATTAGTGTACTTGACAGCAAATATCTTAAAACTAAGTATACTGTTATTATCTAGTAAGTAACTTTCTATCAGACAAGAACAGTGCAGAAATCATGGTAATACAAATAAGTTCACAGACATTTTCTTACAAATGTATCCCTGGAATCATCTCAGGATCCCACAGGAAGTGGGGGAATCCTGATTCGGGTAGCAGCTGATGCCTTTGTGTTATATCAAATTACTGGGATGGATAATGAGCTGATCCTCTAAAAGACACACACAAACAGCAGAAACATGCACCTGTTGGATGTGGTCATATCGTGCAGTAGACTCATTAGCTCCGCCCCCTCAGGACATTCGCTCCAATCTGACCTGTCCGTAGCCTGAACCTGAAAAAAGTGAGCGACACAGGTTGAATAAATGTTCACCCCAGCCTGCATGTATAAGAGCAGAGAGTTACTTTACAGGACACACTGTTGGAACAGTTTAATAAGAAGTGATGACTTCTTTACTTATGGTCCTTACTAAGTTTGTGGTGAAATGTGCACATCACTCAAAGCCGAGAAAACGTGAACTTTAACCTTTAGTCAGTTCTGGCACAGCTCTCTGTTTAACCCTTGTGACCTTAAAAGAATACTTAATATAATGTTTCTTTTTGTGGTCTGTTTGACTAATTACACACACACACACACACACACACACACACACACACACA
>NW_024583112.1:7323-62145 GCF_018398535.1 Haplochromis burtoni | reverse complement strand
GCCCGCAGGGGCGTGCTGGGTGTTTTTTATATATACATACATATATATGCCTTTGCTCCAAAGCATCCAACTCCTTGAGATGAACTTCATTTTCCTCAAGGCTGTAATTGAAGTGACATTAAAGAATGAATGTTCTTTGGATCATTGGAAATTTCATCATTGCATTTTGTTTTAATGTCCTATTGTAAGGTTTCTATGAACTTCAATGATTTAAGAAGAGTGGGTTCGTTTAAGTCCGCACATGCATATGAATGTATGGATGACGCCAGGAATAGTATCTATGGTTAGAGCTGAAGCTGGTGGGATCCTAATGGATCACAGAAACAAATAAGTGACTTGATTTGTCTAAAGCCATATTTAAAACAGAACTGTGGCTGCATTCTTCATAGGACCACTCTTCTTATTGGTATTAATATTACTCATAATTCTACTGATGTATAAATCTATTTAATTATTCTGCTACAGTACATTAAACTAGGTTAAAGCATCAGCTTACAAGCATATCTCTTTTTTCCCCTCACTGAATTCTCAGACTACATTATTTATCTCTGCTCGTTGTCTTTCCTCTGTTTTTACTCCTGTCCTGACATGTCTCTTCACACCATGTCTAGGCTCCTCACCCTCCCAGGAACACCTGGACCCCAGGCTTGTGTGAGGGTGTGCTCACTGATCACACAGAATAGTTCTCGCCGTTTTAACACAAAGCTAGGTTAAGGTCTGATTTCATACTGCTGAAAAAGTTTGTGTTACAAAAACGGTATTGTAAGAATAAAAAATGCCTCGGCGTATGTCTCTTCAGATGTTTAATGTGTGAGTGCATATGTGCCTGTCTATTTGTTGGATGCGTTTTCTCTGATCTCCAGTGACATCATCACCTGTGTCTCTGTGGCGGCACAGCATGCTCGTTGCTAAGAAACGGGGTTAGGAGGAGACAAAGAGGGGGCTGCGGTGGGGCACATGATGCTAGAAACTGGACAGTCTGACAGGAATATGGAGACAGGAGGGAACTCCCTCTAATGTCAACTGTTTCTATGTTTCTTCTCTTTTTCTCTTTTGAAAAACAGAAGAAAAAAAATTCAACTTCTCATGGTAAAGTTACTTCTTCAACAGGAAGTTGTCTTTCTGAATATTAACAAAAAGGATCCCAACAAATTCTTTCTTCTGAGAGGCATTAGCAGGTGGGGGGATTGACTGAATTTTTTATCTGGAGGAAGCTTGAAGTGAAAAGCTGTAAGTGAAACTGTGAATTGCACTTCATGTTTTCACAAACACATAGTTTTGAATTTCCCATCATGATTAGGGGCTATTTATTGTGTGCATGGAAACCACACGTAAACATACCTACTTACCAAACCTTCATCCTTGCTTTCCAGATGCCCCCACCCCCCACCTCCTTATCCTCCATGTGTCTCCATCTCTAGCCAACCAACCCTAACTCAATAATACTGATCTTAAAGTGATTTGAGAGGCGTTCAAGGCAGACAGCAGAGGACAGGCAGACGTGTGGCCTTTCAGAAAGACAGCAGTGCTGTCTCAACAGTCAGTTCAAACAAGGAAAAACGTACCTGAGATCAGACAGAGGAAGAAAGAGAGACGTGCACAGATATAGACACTGCTGTGATCTGTATGTGTGTGCGTTTGAGTAAGAGTCTAGTGAGGAATGATTTTTTTGTTTTACAGTTATTTTAAATACTCAGGTCTAAAAATGCAGAGCTTCTAACCTAAAAAATCTCAAGAATTATCTTGGAGTCAAAAGCAAGGCTTGAAACATAACTCACAAAACTTTTCCCTTCTGCTTAGTAATGCTCTGGCACAAATATCACTGGTCACTGATGACAGGGGAAATTATCTTGATGAAATCAATCCTAAAGGTAAAGGAAATCCCACAAAGTTTTCCCACTGAAAATAGGTCATGATGAAATCATCAGCTTCCAAGGAAATTCTAATGGGTATCGAACTAAGCTGGAAACAAACAGGGACTAAAAGATAAATAAAGGTTCATGTTTTTGGCTTGAGCACCGTAAAAGGTTACAATAATTGGACATAATGTGCTTTGACATTTTTGAGACTGTGTGCTGAGACATTTCAGCCTCTGGAGGTGAGAGAGGACAAAGCTTCAGGACACAAGTGAAAAAACAGGACAATGTCAACCACGGCTTACATATCCATATGCAAATATCCAAATATCAGATCAGTGAACGTTATAGCTGCTGAAAAAGTTAAAATTACAGTTAAGTTGATTAAAAGAGGTTTTGTGTGAACTGAGTTTGTTAAAGATATTTTGTATATCAGGGACTGAACATGATAAACTGAGAGGCCAGAGGAAGACCAATAACTCTGAGAAATTATATTATTTTAAAAAAGATAATAAATGCCTATTATTTTCAAAAACGTATTGTTTTAAATCTAATTAGCATTTTGTTTTTCTGTAGGTCTTTGCAAGTTGTTACTCAAATATGAAAGACAGACAAGTTGAAAATTGTAGTAAATCCAACATGATACATTCTTCATTTCCTCTCCCTTGTAGTTTCCAAGCTATTAGCAGGATCTTTGATAGAGATTATCAGAGCCCTGAAATCAATGAAAAATAATTAAAAAGCTTTTTTCTGAAGGGCAGACACTTGTCTGAGGGTGTAAATGTGTGTTTGAAAGAGAATGTGAGTCTTCTGTATAAAAGCATGTTGTGGGTGATGGATATGTTTTGATACATTTGAACTAACTGTCTATGATACATACAGTGCTTAACAGATTAATTAGACCACGTCCAATGTAAGGTTTATGCTACAGCTGCTCTAAATGAACAGTAAGGATAATTACCAGTATCATGTTTTATGTTTTTGTAATGGTTAATCCACCAGTATGCCTACACTCTTTTATCAAAATGATATTTCTAATTTTAAAATATAATTATATGTATATTATAAATATGAATTGTTTTTAATTTACAGTTTTACAAATTAGAAAAACAATAATTAATCATATTATTATATTTTGATTAAAGTGCCAAACAACAATTATTTACTTGGATACCTGAACAGAAAAATTAGTTTTAGTTGTTTAATGTCATGCTTTAATTTCTGACTGTTCAGAGAAGTCCAATGTACCGGCTCAATATTAGGTCTAAAAATGCAGATCCAGTTCAGTTAACTCAGTAATTTTTAATCAAGTTTTTCACAGATTTCTTCTTTTGTGACAGGTGGTCTAATAATTTTGTTAAGCACTCTATAAAGAGAGAATGAGAGAGCGAGAGCGAGCGAGAGATAGCGAGCAAGAGAGAGGGAGAACTAGAACAAGCACTCAGAGAGAGAGAGCCAAACTTTAAAAATGAAATCTTTTAAATTAACTGTTGTAATGAGTGAAATGACCAAATGCACGCAGAGGCTTTTTCTAAGCAAATAAATGAGTTCTGCTGCTCACTCCGTGCGGGATGCTGCTTGGTGACTCATCCACTAGCTACATATTCTCATTTGCTACATAGTTGAAAGTAACTGCTGTGATGTGTGTTTGTTGCCCAGGGTGGTGATCAGGACAGAGAAGACACACACAGATGTTACTTTGTTGACTAGCACGGGGAGTAATAAGGGAGTTTTCACATGAGGACAAATGTGGTGTGACAGACAGACAGAAAGAGGAAGAGATACGTCTAAGAGCTCGTGTGTGACAGTTTGTGTGTGTGGGTGGTTCAGGTGGCTAGAAATAATTAGTAAGAGGAATCAAAAATATACGAGTACACGCAAACACTGCCTCTCTCGCTCTCTCTCTCTCACACACACACACACACACACACACACACACACACACACACACACACACACACACACACACACACTAGGTAGCTTCCAGGCACAGCCTTCAGTCAGATCATGTGATCTCAGGGTGACAGCTGACCTTGTATCCCACATGCAGAATCTCATGACCCTGCGGCCAAGCCAAAACATTACAAATGCATTTTACATAATTCATAGGGGTCTGCTGAACAATCAGCTATTTTTTCTAACTTCATGTTGATTTCCTAAAATGCATTTTTACTGGACCGACTCACCAACCCTGCCTCTTTTTTTAGCAGTAATCTCTAAAAAGATATGTATTCAGTAAATTAAATTAAATTCAGTGGGTTACATTCAGAGACCAGATTGATTAAAAATCCAATATCAACACACTTAACTTATTCTTAAGTATGGTTAAGTTTCGAAAACTAGAACAAAGCAATTAATGTCCAAAAAATGCTGACATCATGGTTTAAAAATAACGATGGCAGTCAGTGATACCCCTCAGCCTCCTAGTAGATACACCTAAGGTGTCAATTTGAAACTCCTACGTTGTTTCACATTCAGAAGATTTTCAGAACACTTGACCTCTGACCCCTGACCTCGAGTTCAAAGTCACTGAGATTCCAACTTGTCAGAGATTTTTAGTAGATGTACTTATGGTATCAATCTGAAAGTGCTCCATTACTTCGTTCTCAAGTTATTGCATTCACAAACTTGGGTGTCCACACCGTCCACCCACCTGGCAGGGTGAAGACAATACCCCATCAGCCTTTTATGGCTGATGGGTAAAAAGGTGAGGTTGAACTGAGAAAGTAATCAAACCTGGGTTGCGGCTATGTCACATGAACAGTAAACTACTTGGCCACCGAGGGCTGGCGCTGGGCTTAAATCTTTTAACACAAAAACATTCAATGTGAACTCATTTGCTAGCAAAGCATGTAAGATGTCTACCAAATATCTAACTATTGCACAACTAACTGCCTTAGTCAGACAATATTTTACTGGCAGTTTAGTTAACATTTTAACAAGGTTTTAAATTCAAATGAATTAGTAGGTGGGCCAACATTTTCAGTCAATTCACAGCATGTTCCTATTAATATTAAATTGTTTTAGACACATAAAATGTTACTATTGTTTGTCAGGGTTAAGAAACTGTCGCCTTGTTAAATCCTGAATGCCAGCCGCAGCTGCTCAGTCCTTCCCACTGTTACCAGATTAAAATAATGTTTCTGTTTTGTCTGGGGAGCCTTAGCCTTACTAAATTTCAATGTGTTTTACTGCAGTACACTGTACTACAGGCTAGCTTTGGTCTGTAGTACAAATCATTCTGACTGTGAGACAAAATTGGACAGACACTTGAACAGAGTGAGAGGCAGATAGAAAACCAAAATTTTTTCCCTCTCTGCCTTGCTCTCTCTGTCAGTCTCGTTTGGGTGAAAGTACACGTTTTTTTCAGAACAGCAGCACAGTAGAACTGACTCTTGTGTTTGTATAATTTATACACATATATGTATGTGTCTATAATTCCAATATGTTAAATCTGCAGGGCGCTCAAATTACAAATATAGAACCAAGGTTCAACACAAATGGAACACAAAATATACATCCAATAAAATGTTCATGAGCTCTGATGAGCGTGTGTATGTGAAAATGTCAGTGTGTTCAGTTAAGCTTTTCAGATTGTCCGTCTGTGTGGATGTTCACTTACTAGTCGTTTAATAATTTTAAGAGCTGTACGTTGTGTTCGGGGGGTCTCAGTGTGCATGCGAGTGCGCAGCACATGCGAGAAGCTTCGTAAGCAGGAAGGCGACAGGCAGTCAGGACCCTCTCCACAGTAAAGTTGGACCAGCAGTGACAGACAATGAACAGACTCCTCCCAGATTTCCTGGTTCTCAGCAGACAGCTGCATGGACAGATAATCAGTGAATACATGCAGAGATTAAAGTATAAGAGGACATGTTTCTATTTTGGATACTCAGGTTCTGCATCAAGTTTTTTACTATGTGTACTGGATCTTAAAATCTGTAGAATCAGTAATGGCACCCAGATACCTTTTGAATCCAAGTAAAATTGGCAGTCAACAAAACATAAAAGTATCCTGTCTACAGCCTCTAATTAGGAATAAAGCTGTCCCTCCAGGTATTGGCATTAGTATATTTGATGATTGACGTTCTAAAAATATAAGATTTATTTGCGATCTGTTTGAAAGGGGTAGTTTTATGGCCTTTAATCAAATTCAAATTAAATATAATTTACCACAGAAACACTTCTTTGGGTTCCTGCAAGTAAGGCATTTTGTAAATTCCCTTAAATTTACAGCCAATCAACCTGTTTTGAATCCTATTGAAAGCTTTCTTCTTAAATATAATGAGGAAATAATCACAAAAAAGAAATTTATCTCTCTTTGTTATGGAAAATTATTGTCTTTGAATTTTGTAACCACTGATAAGGCCAGGGTTTGGTGGGAAACCGACCTCGAAGTTCAGCTTAGTGCAGAAGCATGGTCCAAAACTTTTAGATCTGCCAAGAAATTGTTTTCCTGTAACAGACTCCAGGAAAGCCATTACAGAATCTTACATAGACTGCAGCGTACGCCAGAGTTTCTAAATAAAATTCATCACTCAGATTTCTCCATTTTGTGTAAAGTGCAATACGGATATGGCATATGGCAATGTCCTTTAATTACTAGATTTTGGAAAAAATATTGCTATAGAGCTTCGCTCAATCTTTCACCAGACGATCCCACTGAACCCTGTGCTGTTCGTTCTGGGTCTATCTATAGAAGGCCTTTCTCTGTCTTCTGTACAGGTGCTTTTGTTAGGTACATTTAGCGAGGCAATGTGTACTGTTTCAATGGATTCAGAGACAGCGCCCCACTGTTACACAATGGTACAGAGAAATGTTCAAGGTGCTGCCAATGGAGCGCCTTAGTGCCATCATAAAGGGCAATTGTGATGCATTCTGTAGGATATGGCGGCCTTTGCTTGATCACCTACCTCGTGACCTTGCTGTGCTATTACATAAAGGGGATCACATTTTGTTTTTAAACACAATAATTAATGTCTGTATTTTTTTTCTCGCCCCCACTTTTTTTTCTTTTTTCTTTCCCTTGACTTCAAATGTGAAACACTGTACATATTTTGACCCAGACATGTACATCTGTAACTCATGTACCTGTATTTGTTTTTTTCTTCTTCCCTTTTTCTTATTTGTATTTGTTGTGCTGATTTGTTGCTGTTTGTGTTGTTCCAAAAAAATCAATAAATCATTGTTAAAAAAAAAAAAGTATCCTGTCTGTATCCTCTGTCATTGTCAGTGTGAAAGTACAACAACAACCAAAAGATACTAAATGGGAGAATACACAATGAGACTAATAACAATGTGGCCAGAGTCCAAGGAGAATTTCATACCTTTACTTCTCAATTTTACATTTGATTCCAATCTATCCATCCATCTATCCATCTATCTATCTATAGATATATGCAAAGGCTGGGGGTGTGTCAGCTGCTCGGTCAGCCTACTTTTCCACACAACACTCGATGTGTCAAGTGTAGTGTCTGTTTCCATCCCTGGAGACTTCTTTTTTTTTTTAAATCCCCCACAGTCTCCTCCTCTTTCGTCTCTCTGGCATAGACTTCCCAGAAGTGTGCTGCCTCATAGTACCCTCTCTTTTTGGCCTAAGTACCGAGTACTCATATAATAATGTACTAATGACTACTAAATACTCAGGGGCAAGAACATCAACATGTTGATGAGCATCCCAGCTGGTGTGATCTTATTGCAAGGCGCCATATCGTTAATCACAATTTTATTTGTGTTTAGTGTCAGTGGGTATGGATGTTTGACTGGCTGCAGAGATAACAAAAGGCCAACACTGTTGCAATGCTTATCTTCCTGTTTTTAGACTTCATCAGGTTCTGTGTTAGTACCAGCAGACACTGAACATGCCTGGGATTAATAACTGTAATAACTGCAAACCAATTACTTCAGTAAACGTAGACAATCATCAGTTTTAAATAGTCACACAATATTCAAGGAGCACACAGCTTTTCTAATTGAAGGAATTAGATGGTCCATGCACGCATTTTCAACTGTCCAGTTAACTCCTACAATAACAAAGAAACACATACAGTGTGGTGCAGTGAGATATTTCTCTAGAAATATTTAGTCAAGATGCAGATGCAGCTGATTATTTTGCTGATCTTAATGGATTTATTTGGAGACCTAGTCTATAACTAAAGAATAACCTACTTTGAGCTGTATATGTCACTAATTTTTTGGCTACTGGCACTTTTATCTAATTCAGGTAGCATAATAGAGATGGACATGTGTTAACACTGGAACCCAGGGCTGGTTGGCCTGGATACAAGCAGGAAGCTGCTTTAGCCCAGGTGATATGTGCCCTATCCACCTGAGCATCAGCTCTGCACAACATAGTGCATTTAAAAAACATACATTTTTTAAATGCACTATGTACAAGAACACAATATTTGCCACTGTATCCAGCATATATTTACATGTATATAAACATGCAAACAGAAACAACCATAAAAAATATATATGCATACAACACATTTACATGCGCAGACATGCACAGGATCTGTGAGTGTTGGTCTCACCATGTGAATGAGGTGTGTGCTGAGTTGGCTCAGGGGTCTGTTGGCTAGGAGCAGCTTCTCTGCTGCCTCCGTCTCTGCTGCTGGACAAGATAGCCTCTGGCTCTATACACACGTGCAAAGACGCACACATACACACACACACACACATTAAATCATTTATAGAGATTTGACAGTCAATAACGATGGATCCAGGGACCTGCCAAGACTTATTCTGACAAACTGAGACATACACAGAAAGACACCCTGATAGATGAAGACAGGGAATTGTTTTGTTTCTACATATTATGTTATTCTAAACCTTCTTCAAGTTCTCAGGATAACATAAGCTGAACATTTTTTTGTCACAAAGTTATTTTTGCATCTCATTCTTAAGGCATCATCTCTTTTGCCCCTCATTATTAGCACCTCTGTGACTTACTTTGGCTTATTTTACTTTACTTCCTGCCTGTAGTGGAACTTCAGGCCAATTAGTGATGGGCTAATAACAGCACATATTTTGTCTCTTTCCCAAAGTCTCTGCTACGCTTGTCCTATTTTTTCCTTCTGTAGTGTACTGTATATAATCTCTGACATGCTCCCTCTTGACCAACTGAGTAATATTTTGAGAAAAACGGTCTAGTCACGTCCTTTCTCCTTATCAGACCTTATTACCCAAATGAATTTGGTTTGGGCTGAAGTTTTCTTTTTAATGAGCTTTGCATTTCTCGCAGAATTGATTTCCGCTGCAGATTCTGCTTGTTGCCTTTTCCATCTCAGTCTCTCCTATCTCTCCACCCATCCTTCTCTTTTCTCTGTCCTCTCTTTCACCCAGTCTTTTACCCTGCCTTCACTTTAGTCCCCCCACCCCCTGTCCGGGCATTAATATGTATGTGCTGGGCTGGGGTGCACACTATGGGGAGATGGGGGCTGATGTGTGTGTGCCAATCCGAGAGTGTGAGTGTGTGCGCGTGGATGTGTATGTAGTGAGGCAAGCTAAGGACAAAGCCAGCGGTGATAATGAGGCCGCAGGGACATAGCCAGACAGGCCCCTCTGTGTATGCTTGTGTGTGTGTGTGTGTGTGTGTGTGTGTGTGTGTGCGCGCGTCCCAGGGATTCAGGACTTCATACCCTTTCTCCTGAGTCCACAACTTCAATATTGCAGTTGCTTAAACCTGCTAGCTTTCACTGTATACTTCAAGGGGCACACACACTCAAACACACACAGACACATGCCTTCAGGGACGTGATACAAGGGCAACATTTTGAGGAAGTACACTTTGTGATTCTGTCGGTGAATCCGCACTCACCAAAGATGAAGTTGGCAAAAAGTGGTGAATCACTGTAGGACATACATGAGCCTAAAATGACCAATTTCACAAGATGAAGCCAAAAAAAACTAACAAATAACAATAATTTAGTATTATTTTCTAAATTAAGTATTGTGGCTCTTTAAGGATGTCTTTGCAAGGACTGTTGAGCGTTTTGAAAGTGTGTGATACTGAAATTATGCCTGGATTCCTTAATATTTAGTTTTCTTTAAGTTTCTTTTAGGGGAATGGGCCCATAAAAATATCAAAAAACACACTTGATTTAAATTTGAATGATCTCCCTTTCATGATCTCCTTCACTGGTATGCTCACACAGTTTCTAGTTTGGCTGCTATTTCAGTTAATAAACTCCTGTTATTTCCTCTTGCACTTGCACCTCTGCAGTGTGCACACTGGATCTCTTCCAGTGTGACTCTTTAACTGAAAACTGCTGGGTTGTAGGTGGAGAACCAGCTCACATCACTAGCGATGATCTTTCAGACATGGCAGTTCTTGTTTGCTCTCTGTGCATCTTTGAGGACCATGATGAAATCACAAAGGGACATCAGTCAGCTGTAAAGTTTGTGTTCATCAGGTGTGTCTGAGTGTTCATACCTGCAGGGCAGAGCGGACAACAACTGATGTTTGCTTAAGGACGTTGTGAAGCAGTTCCAACAGAGCTTGCAGCACAACGTGGCCGACCTTCCTTCCAGCATGCTCCTCTCTATCTAGATGAGCAAGCGCAGCTTCTGAGAGGGTGCAAACCACCACCTCAATAAGCCCTGTGTATTCAAGAAAAGTGGAGAAGATTGTATCTGAACTATGATTTCTTAGTTTTCTTGGTAACTTGTATCTTTGCAGAGCTTTGCATATGCCCAGTGCATTCTGGGAACTTGTCAGCCTATATAAATTGTTAACCTATTAAGCCGTGAACATAAAAAATAAGGATAATAATATAAGAGAACCTAATTAAGGACGGCTTTGTCACTTTAACTGCCAAAAATCTTTAACCAGTTTAATACAAATTGTATCAGTTAATATATTCTATATGTTATAATGATCTATATATTAGATGTTTGTCTTTTTGAGGCCCTGTGTTCACGATACATTTTATTAAACAAAGAGAAACAAAAAGCAATTCAGGCAATTCACGCACATTACCACAATTACATTATTACATTCACAAGAACATCTTTAAGTTCATGTGAACCAAAAATGTTTCTCTAGCTGGAAACAAATTAGACTATACCAATAAATATCTGTAACTTCAGCCTCTGATTCAGCTACAGAGCAGATTGATTGCCTATACGCAAGCTTAATTCAATTAACATTTTGTTATTACCAAGCTGCACATCAGAGGAAATTGTTTGAATACGACACTGAACTGTGCAGGGTTACAGTCCCTTAATGAGAAAGTACATAAGGGCAGCAGAGGCAACAAGGCAACTCACTACATACTCATCCAAAAACTCATTCTTATTGTTTTTGTCTGTTCTCTCACCTCACTCAGTCTCTCCCTACATAACTGTCCAATGTACAACATGAGGTTGTTACCTCTTGCAAAGCTATGAATAGCACCTACTAAAGTGCAAACCCATGTTATATCACTATTAAATTTAAAGTGACACAGAGGATAGTCACAGTGAAGACATGACACATGCAGTGTCCATAAATATAACAATACCTAGACAATCAATACGCCCAGATTTGTCCTTCATTTCTACTTCTGTGCACAAAAACTTAGTTATATAACCATGTGTATTAAATCATAGTCTTCACTAGGGAAAATACACCCAGTTTTGTTTTCGTCTTCCAACAGATCTTTATTTAGACTGTGGATGTCGTGTGTTTATTTTTGAGAGTGAAAGTGCAACACTGCAGACACTAGAAAGCCATTAAGTTTGCCTGCTGTCAGCGAGATGTACTGTTACACTGTCAAACAATCTCATAATTAATTAGACAAGCTGCTCTACTTTTGACTGTTCAATCAAAAAAGACTTGTCCTGTTAATGCAACTTGACAACACAGTCCCACTTAGATAGTTTTTGTGTATTATGCTGCTGATACTTGCTGATTATTACTACTCACCAAGTGTGCTCTTTTTAAAAAAGATAGAAATTATTCCTTAATTACACTAAAATGACTTTAACAGAAGCTTTTTAAGGGTGGACAAAGGTGGAAAAGTTACAAAAGCATATGCAAAGGTATGCATCAGCTGGCACTGAAACAAGCTGTCTACAAACTGAGTAAATGGACAATCTGTAAATATCACACCAATACCGCAACTACTGACTGACAGTAAAACACCCACAGAAAGCTTTACACCTTGCTAAATCTTTGTGTTGTGTGTCAATGAAAAACACTGACTAGGAATGGTGTTAATGGAAGGTCACAAAGGCTGTCCAACAATAAATAAATAAAGCAGTACATTTCCGGTTTGCTTGTGGGACAAATATTTCATGGACAGATGAGACAAAATTGGAACTTTCTGGCAAAAATCCACATAGCTATGTTTGGCCTCAGGGCCTGATGGAGGGACTGATTAATTCAAAATTGTATCTTGAACTTTTAAAAGCACAATTCAGGGCAACAGTTCATGACCTGAAGTTTAGGAGAGCCTGGGTGATACAAGAAGACACTGACCCAAATCACACTAGTAAATAAACAACAGAATGGATGAAAGAGAATGAAAATTCATGTTTTGGGATGGCCAAGTCAGAGTGCTGACCTTAAAAAGTGAGATGTTATGGCATGATGAGGAAAGAGCTGTTCATTGAAAACATCCTAGAAATATGGATAAACTAAAACAGTTTTGTAGGAGGAATGGTCCAAAACTTTCTCCACATTGTACAAGTCTAATGAGCCGCATCTGCCATTGATGCATATTTATAAAGCCTAAGTGTTTACAAATGGTTATGGTTTCATAAATTCCTCTTCTTTCCTGGGGGCCTTATGACATTTTACCTCAAGGTCAAGAGAAGGTGTTAAGAAAAACATATGGGATGCAATAGTTTGCATATTTAACCCTAACCCTTAAAGACAAACCTTCACTCCTACTTAACACTGCTTCTGCTATGGCTCGCTGCTTCTTGTCCATCCAACCAACCATGCTTCCACCATCGCCTGCCCTTCACTCCATCTGTTCAGTCCTTATCCTCAGTCATCCTGAGTCCTACAGCTGGCTCTTCCAAGCAACACATCTGTTCTTTGTTATAAAGTTATGTTCTTGTGTCAAAATTCACATTAAAATTAAACTGAGAAAAAAAGTAATGGTAGCACCTACAGTCTTCGTGCAGAGGCAACTTTAACACAATCCATTCTTTTTAGGGGCTCAAAACTAATTGGACAAAGAACTGAAAATAAAATCTTTCACTAGTAAAACCATTAGTAAAATCAATCATTTCTAATACTTGTTTGAAAACCCAATGACAGCCTGAAGTCTTGAACTCATGGACATCACCAGCTGCTGGGTTTCCTCCTTTTCATTCTGGAAGAGGTTGTTCTTGGTTTCATCGGTCCAAAGGATGTTTTTCAAGACCTGTGCTGCCTTTTTTTGATTTTTTTTTTTTTTGCAAATTGCATTATACCCTTTCTATTCTTTAGGCTTATGAGTGGCTTACATCTTGCAATGAACCCTCTGTATTTACTTTCATGCAGTCTTCTCTTTATTATAGACCTGGATATTGATATGCCTGCCTCCTGGAAAGTGTTGTTCACCTGGTTGGCTGTTGTGAAGGGCTCTCTTCACCATGGATAATGGTGGTTTTCTTCTGTTTCTGCAGCGTAAGGATCACTTGTTTCACCTGCTTTCCATGCAGGTGAAACAAGTGATCCTTGTTTCAACCACATATTGTCTGTTCACAGCAAAATCTTCCAAAATGCAAGCACCACACCTCAAATCAACTCCTTTTATCTGCTTAATTGGTAATGACATAATGAAGGAATTGCCCACACCTGCCCATGAAATTGCCTTTGAGTCAAAGCCATTTCATGGCCAATTACTTGTGGTCCTTTTAAAAAAAGGGCGGCTGAAACTTCTAAACCCTTCCTCAAATTTAAATGAAGACAGCCTCAAATGAAAGCTCAGAGTCTACACCAGGGGTGCCCAATCCCGGTCCTCGAGAGCTACCGTCCTGCAGCTTTTAGATGCATCCTTGTTCCCACACACCCGAATCAAATGAATGGCTTGTTATCAGGCCTTTGCCAAACACGATGGCATGCTGAAGAGGTAATCAAACATTTGATTCAGCTGTGTTGGAGTAGGGATGCATCTAAAAGCTCCAGGATAGTAGCTCTCGAGGACTGGGATTGGGCAGCCCTGGTCTACACATTATGTCCACTTATATAACTTCTGTTAAGGTCATTATATAACTATAAATATGTTTCTGTAAACAGGTAGAAAAACAAAACGTGTCCAAATATATATATATGGACCTAACCATAAGACAATGTTTTTCTGCTTATAGAATGTGGTGTATAATAGTATAGTATACCACACAAACATCTATCGTATTTTCGGCACTAAAAGGCGCACTTAAAATCCTTTAATTTTCACAAAAATTGACAGTGCGCCTTATAATCCGGTGTGTGTTATGTATGAATTCTGGTTGTCCTTACTGACCTCAAACCGATTTTATGTGGTACATGGCACTCAGAAATCTGTCAAAAAATGTTTTAGTACGTCTTTGGTAAGCTACGAAGCCGGACCGGTTGATGGATTGTCGGAGCATTATGGCTACCGTAGTCAGGAGCCTTGTGGAGTAATCTAGGTCCAAAACTCCGCCCACTTCAGGTCCAAAAAACTGCGGCATCACTGAGAGTTAAAAACTGTCTAAATTCTTTCATCTTTAATAAAATGATCAGTGTTGCTGCTTTATGAGGTGTAACAATTAAGTTTAATATCCAGGCATCCATGAAAACAGAATGTAATACATTTAATGGAGTTAGAAGTTAGCAGGAAGTTAGCTCGCTAGTTTCCACCGAAATATGATATACTATGTGACTTTTGTAGGGTTACTGAAGTTGGACTAGCTGGTATATAATGATGTGCTACCTGATTGCTAGCGACACAGCTATGTTAGCATAACAAACACAGTGAAGCTGGAGGATGAATGCTAATTTTTTTCCACTTGATAAAAGTTAATGTGAAGGTTCCCGATGGTTGGGGACAAATGCAATCGCATGGCAGGATGCTGTAAACTTCAGTCAGGAGAACAACTAAGATAATCCATCCACAATACGAGGTTAGTCAATAATATACTGCAACAACAAGAGAATAGAGCAGCTGCGAGAAAATTCAACGTTAATGAATCACTGGTACGGAAGTGGAGGAAGCAAGAAGAATGAGTTGAGTAAAATTTGACTTATCTGACTGTTTTGTTTCACTGTTTTTGTTTTCACTTAGTGCGCCTTATACAGTACATTGAGATGGGCATGTAGAGAAGTGGGGCCAGGAACTTGCTCAGAATTCTAACAATTAAAATTAAAAATGTCAAAAATGTGTAAATGTAACTTTTTTAGTTTAAGTCCAGGTGAATATTACTCAAAAAAAAGAAGAAAAAAAAAAGAAAGATGTACATATAATTAATAAATATTATTTTAGCTGACTTTAATTCTGTGTACCATAACTCTATGTGATATTTCCTATGATAACAGACCTTTGGACCACACAATGTTTATGCTTTCAAATCTTCCATGTCTAAGTTTCAAATATAACCTGCCCGATATGCCTTTTCTGCCTGAGTACCCCTAATGTTAATGTAAACTGACTTTAGGGAACCAACATATAGTTAATGATGTGTTATTTATGTCAGTTAGCTACCAAGTCTGTTGTCTAAATTTATAGCATAAACAGAAAAACCCATGCTTCTCAAGCCATTTTTTCCACCCAGCCAGATTATCTGATTTTATTGTTTTATTATTATTATTTAAGGTGGCTACCTACCCAAACGGTTGTTTTTCATTCTTTCTGATCTGTAGAGACATGCATGGTAATCTTTTCTATTTTTCTGGGTCTGTAGAGACTCTGAAGACATGTAACTTTATGCAAAGACAATGAAACAATGAAATACTGCACCCTTAATTAACAAAGACAGATTTTTATGGTATAAATTATGCTTGGGGGGCATTATTTTTGACTGGACACATATGGACACAGTGTGAACTATTAGAGAATGCATTTGGGAAATTATGCTGAAACCAATTTGAAACGGGAATTTATAAATGCAAATTGAAAGAAACTAGATAACATCGGAGCAGAAGAGATTTTCTGAAATATCTCAGTTTCTTACAAGGGTCAAGAGAAATAATGAAAAATGAAGTGTGATGGATTTAACCTTGAGAGGCACCACAGTGACTGTCAAGAACTCTGAAGACAAACAGAGCCCCTGAGTAGCTCTTTAATTAATTAAAAGGATAAGCACACTTTAACTGACACTCGGCCCAGGACCAAACTCAAGGTTCACTCAGGGTGCAAACATTTCTGAACTGTTGGGCTGAATTTCTGAGCTTGACATGCTCTAGATGTGACCATTTCCTTATTAAATAACAGCCTGCATGCCAGTGTGCCTGCAAAATTGGTCTCAAATTTATTCTCGGCAGAGAAGCCCTAGGCTTTATATCCGTGTATGATCAGATTAGAGCCTAAACTTTCTTCCTTAGTCTGCTGCATGTTTTCAAATTAAAGCCGATCATCCATTATCACCTAAAATATTTACTCTGTTTAGAAATCTCACACTAAGGCATCAAGTTATTCTTCCCTCTTGCATCCCAAAATCTCTTCTGCTATCAAACTGTCACTCATCTTAACCTCCAATTTTCTCCTCTACCGTGTTATCCCTTGCTGTCTCCAACCCAGATTCAACACATTCTCGCTCTGTGTGTCCCATGCTTCCCTCTCTCACCTTCATGCTACCCTTTTTACCTCCTATTTTGCTTTTCTGCCTCCGTCATTTTCCATCCCTTTTCTCTTTCATGCTTTTGTGCCATCTTCTTTTTTTCCTCCGTTGTTCTGTTCTTCCTCTCTATCTCTGTTTCTCTCCCTCTTTGCTTCCTCTGTCTTCATTCCCCAGGGGGTATTATCTCAGTCGGAGGCAAATCTGCCCAATTATAAACCTCATCTCCCCAACTCTCTCTCTCTTACGCACACAAATATGAGGTTTTCCTGCATTCACTGCTGCACACACACCCTCTTCTCACAGATACACAGAAGCAGAAGCACAAATACAGTTACACAGGCACAAAAAAACCACCTCCCTATTTTTCTCTTCTTCACTGTCTATTTCACTGCCTCCTAACACACACACACACACACACAGACATGAACAAGAACACCACCCTTCCCCTCCTCGCTCTGTCACACCTTAAAAACCCAATTATACACGCTTCCTCCCTTTTCCTCTTCTTTCCTTCTCTCCCTTTCCCTTCGTTCTTGCCATCACCACACTCATCTGGAGGGACCACAAGGAAAACAAGGGAGAAAGACGAGAAGGCAGAACAGGAGCCCAAAATAGAGGAGATGGGAGAGGGTAAAACTGGGAACAGACGTGAGGAAGGAAAGGAGATGAGGGGCCAAGATGTGAGCTGAGTAGATTGGAAAAGTGGCTGATAGCACGAGACAAAAAGGAGAGGAGGAGAGGAGGGAACAGAACAAGAGGAGAGGAGTGGAGATAGCGTTAATTGCCAGGCCAGTATTAGTGCTGGGTTGACAGATTCTTGTTGAGAGAGGTGCTGATTGGATGATAATGATGCTGACTTCAAGACTGCTCCATTGCTGACCCAATGGAAACAGAGGGAGAGGAGGAGTTAGTATGCAAGTATATAAAGATACTTGATGGACAAAATGAAACAGAATGATGAGTGAATAAAAAAGAAAGAAAGAAATGAACACAGTCCTCAAATAGAAACTTGAGAAAATGTGTGTTATTGAGGTGTTGCAATCACACTGTTGAACTGTGGGTCCCAAAACATTTACACACACACACACACACACACACACACACACACACACACACACATATTCTGGGCAGGCATCCACAGTGTACCAAAGCTTTGTGCCTCACTATTGCTTCCTCCTAATTAAAGTCCTAATCCCCAACTAACTCTTCATGGCCAGAATAGGCCTAAACTAGACTTCTGAACAATGTCCTCACACCAAGAGAACAAAAAACATAAATTTGACTTCTCCCTAAGGATCCCCTGGAATCACTTGCAATTGACAGGAAAATCTCAGATTATTCATAGTAGCTGAGAGACAAAAAGCATGGCCTCCGCCTCAGGCACACACAGCCAAGGTTGCTGACCTGAATAAGCATTACACTACAATGTGGTCGGGTATCAGGGATGTCAACAAGTAACATAACAATCACTAATGTGAGCAGAACAGATGCCTTTCGATGACTAAGTGTCCTTGATAATAGTACATGTGTTGCAACACAATGCAGGAAAATATAAGAAGAATTTAGTACCTTTTAAAGGAGAGAAAATCTAGATCTTTCTCTCCATGAGGAATTCAGACACACTCTACCTTGTTGATACAGTGGTTGCTGATCCTGGATTGTGCCCTCACTAAGATTGCAGAGCAAAACAACTGCGTTTTGGACTATCCCACTGATAACGTTACTTCTATTGGCCTAGAAAAACAGGAGACAGACACAGGATAAGTAAATTACAGGTTTGCTTATAACATTTCACAATTAACCCAAAACAGCTAATATCTAACATGGTTTTGTCATCATTTTGTTATTTATACTGCACATACTGTCTTGAGAACACAGTTAATTATTTAATAAAGTAGTGGATTGTTTTATTAAAAAAGGTGCCTTTATTTATTTGTTTTTAAAGACTGAAAGTGTAATCTTCACCTCCCTCTTACCCATCCTATTTACTCCTCTTATTTCATCTTTCTCCTCTTTTCAAAATATTCTCTCCTCCCTCCTACAGTAATTCACTTCTCCTTCCCCCTCCTGCCCCCACTTCACTATTTGATCCTCTCTGAGATACACCAGCTCTGCCTGCAGGGTTGGTGCACATCGGTGTGATCTGTGTACGTGGTGATTAGCCTGGCTAGTACTCATCATGTGCAATTGCCTGCGGCTGGAGACAATGACATCAGTTTGTGCTGAGGACAAACGGCCTGTCAGGAGCCACAAATGACAAAGCTAATCTATTTTGATCTTTAAAGACTAAAAAGTTATAAAAATACTGCACTGTACTGTACGTTCTCACTAAAAGCATAAAGCTGACAATGGACAGTGAGGAACGGCAAACCAAAGTTTAACTTGGACCTTGCACATGAAGGGATAAGTATCTGACTTGCATAAGCGGTGTAGCTGCACTGTGAACACTTTCAGCCAGGCAGGATTTGTTAAAGCATTTACTGCAAGCATTCCCCTCTGATCAGTCTTTTGCCACCTCAGGCACGGCTAACACCCCGTTCAGAGCCGTGGTCTAACCAGCATCCTGAGGTCCTTTCATGTCTGAAGCAGAACTACTACATCATTTAGACAAATACAATTAGGTGAGTTTCTCCATGACAAGTGTGATCACCAGCGACAGGTGTAATCAATCTACATCAGAGAGTTTCAGGGAGTATAAATCAATTCAAATGTGAGCTGTATAGACGGCACTAATGGATCCAGACATGACTGGTTCAGGCAGGAGTAAACAATCAGGAGACGAGTTAATCAGGCTGTTGGACAGCAGTGTTTAAAATTCTGTATCAGCTAGCTGGGGCTGGACAGGCAGCCATGCAGAACAGAGTTATTGAGTGTGCGCGTTTGTGTGAGTGCATGTGTTTGTGTGAAGCATAAATTAGAGCTGGTTTGGTTGTACTGTGTTGGTGGGTGCATTAAATTGTTCGCATGCAAAAAGGGTCAGGTGAAATGGTTTACTGGAAACACTGTTATGGCTCACTGAGAACAGACGAGTGCCATGTGTTTGCGTGCAAGCCCTTGTACATGATCTTAATAGCAGAGTTCATCTTTCCACTCTATTAGCCGTTCCTCCTCTCTGCTGCTGACCTGCCAGTCAATTACACCAGCCCTCTAATAGGTCAACATTATTCAGACTAATTTACATAAACATTTGAGGGTTAGATGGAAGGAGAGACCAAAAAGAAGGAAACAGACATAATAGACTGAATATAAACAGAATAGAAATGCTACAATAATACAAACTTTGATGAGCTTATTTTAAAACTGCACTGAATTTACTGACCAGTTTGACTGGTAAAGTAATTTAGATACTGGCTTGAAGACTAAATGATGAAACATCACTGCTTTCTTACCATAATGAGCTGAAAGACCATTGGTAGGATCCTACTACGTTTGATCAATCTGAAAAGGAGAAGAAAAAGAGAATATACACTTTAGGTAGCAGCAGAAAAATCAGGGCAAGGAATTAATTTAATGTTTTAAATGTGCTGTTCAGGCATGCTGTTTGCACACACACACACAAGCAGATAAAAGTGGCTATTTCATCTTCATTAAGGGTGGAGTTCTGGTACAATGACTTCCGTCTAGTACCAGTGGAATTGCGAGAAGAAAAAGAGAAGAAGCGATGTGAGCAGATGAAGTAAAAGCAGGTGAGAGACAAGAGGGAAGGACATGGAAAAAGGTGATGAGAGTTTAAAGCAAGATAAGGTTAGAAAAGATTACATTTTGCAAAGTGGAGGAAAAAGAGGGAAGATTAGAGAAGAGGTGTGAGGTGGAGGAGGTGGAGGAACAAACGAATGAGAGGAAAATGGAAAATAAAAAGGAGTAATGTGGATAAATCCACACTGAAAAGCTTGGGGGGAAGGCAAGAGACAGAAGAAGAAAGATGGAGGGAGGGAGGGAGATGGATGTTTATATTAACAATGACATTCTGTCTACTTCTTGATTGATCTTCTTTAAACCTCAATCAGTTACTGAGTGGGTGGAGTGTCTACATATATGCACGCACATTTTGTTTATGGGTCTTTGTGAATTAGTAAGCAAGAAAGCATTCAGGCAGTAATGTGAATAAAACTAGCAAAAATCAGACAGGTGTTGATATTCTGACGGTAACAAAGCCTGCCCACTGATTTATAAATCTGTCCATGTTCTAACTATGATTTATAGGTTCTCCAGCAGGATCATTCAACCTATGGAAATGTGGATTTAAACTTAAAAAACTGCCCTTTTTTTTAAATTAGCAAACAAAATGTTCCACTTCATTACAAATATGGGACAGCATTTTATTGGTGTGCTGCTTCTAGAAAGTGAAAACAATGGCTCATTAACCTGGAGGCATTTTCATTAAAACAAACAAACAAACAAACAAAGTCAGATGACTAAGTAAAAAGAACATCTGAACAGCAAAGAATACCAAATGATCATCTCAGGCTGTCCTCAGAGCTCAAGCGTCTTTTTTTTTTTCACCACTTACAGGTAATTTGTACTTATATACTGTCTTCTGTGAGTGTTTGTTCTTTTAGGTTTCCTTGTTCCATCAGATACTGATGTCCTCTCACCTACCTTGTATACAAAGAGCCAGAACAAAGCATGCATGTTTCATGATGATAACATATTCTCTACACCACTGCACGTACTTCCTGGGCATCATGTAACTATTGTTTAATAGTTAACTTTGTGGTTTTAGTTAGTAACATTAGATCCCTTCATGGTTACATTGTTAGATTTACTTTGGTGAATTGAGATATTCTGATGGATGCTGTCATGAGCACCACAAAAGTATAAGCACAGTGTAACTTTATCTTTAGTTGCAGTCACTCAATCTCCATAATCTTTACTGAAAACAATCACTGACTACAGGTGCAGGAAGCTTGAAGAAATGTGAATTTAAGGAACGTAATGAATTGCTGTTGTAGGTTCTCTTTACCTGCCATGGTGATGTATTTTAATGTACAGTTCAACCTTTTAGACATGTGTTAAAGTGTGTGTGTGTGTGTGTGTGTGTGTGTGTGTGTGTGTGTGTGTGTGTGTGTGTGTGTGTGTGTGTGTGTGCGCATTTGTTATTGTTTGGGTCTGATTGTTTGCTTGTAGATGTGATGGATGGCCTCCTATTAGAGAGGTGATAGGCTCAGAGATGAAAGGACAGGCCAGGCCAGCACAACATGATAAACTGGACCACCTTTAAACTACCAGCCATTCATCAGGACACAGGGCGCAACAGCATACAATGAACAGGGTTCAACAGACAACCTATAATAAGACGAGACAATGCTGCACTGCATCATCATCACATCACACATTCACTCAACAGCTGTTTCATTAGAGGTAATGCAATAAATACCACAGTATGCGCTTATTAACCTCAGCTCTACTCTAGTTTTATATACTTTATGTCAGCTACACAGCTTTGTAAAGCTAACAAAATTCAAAATGAAACCTTTTTGCACATAAAGAGATGATAAATACAACGAAGTAGATAGCTACAGTCAGGGGCTTATAATTAACAGCACTGACAAATTATCTGATACCATAATGTATTAGTACTTGCCTAGAGAGGAAAATTATACTTTTTTTCTAATAACTAACTTAAAAAAAGACCTTTTTTTCCCATTTATTTACAGTGGAGAGTAAGACCAGTAAAACAGGCTGTTAGAGGCAATTACAGCGTTTTAGCCTGAGAAAATGGCCACTTTTGTGTTAACAGTTAATGAATCCACTTTACATGGAACAGAGAGATGTTGGTGTCCAATTAACTACTGCAATTTGATATAATGGATTTAGACTCATAGACTGAGTCTATGAGTCCATATTAAAAGGAAAGAACAGGCAGAAAACACGAGTTGTTTAAATATAAAATCTTATCAAAATGAAATCTATAAACAGCCAGTACTGTTAAACTATGACAAATACTACCTCTTTACTTTGTTGATGGGTATGCGTGAAAATACCACATCGACACATATGGCACATATGCTGAAAGGATGCCTTAAAGGAAATTGAAAATCCATGGGCAAACACATATGTAACCACACAGCATGAGGTTCTCCGGCTAAAGGTCATAGTAAATGTAGTTGTTTGAAGGTGTGTCTGGACTGTGATAATGGAGAGAGAGACAGCAGGCTGCCTTCCCAACGTTAATGTCCCCAATTTACCATCTAATTACTGCTCGGCTGGCTTCATAGCCACACTTATCTAACCAAGACCCAGGCAATTTAATTTCTGATTGTATAACCGCAGTGATGGAGGGAAAGTTGTGGAGAAAGGGCACAGAGAAAAAGAAAAATGTGGACTAATGTTAATAAATTAGAGATGGTGAGAGAATGAGAGCGAGGGAGGCAGAGAAAAAAAAATGTAAAATGTTGTTAATAATGTCAAAGGAAAAGAGTGAGCGCGAAAACAGATGTAGAGGAAAGAGTCCTGACACCAATTTGAAAAGTTCACGTCACTCTACTTGTGTCTAAGAAAAAGGGGGATGAGGAGAGGTGGTGGAAGAGAAGGATGGAGACGAAATGGGGTAATATTACTGATAAGAGAAGTAGGGGCATACTCAGCTGTGAGGACGAACTTTAAACTCTAGGAGTAGAGGAGGATGGGATGGATAGAGATGGAAGGTGACTGGCAGTGATTAGAAATTTGTTGAACTATTATTGCTGGAGAAGATAAAATGTGGAAAGAAGCTGGGATGGAAATGAGGAAACCACAAAACAGAGGCTTAATCATTGTTCCAAATTAATACTTAGTGATTAAAGATGAAGGATTAAATGTAAATCTCTGGATCAACTGCAGCATTTGACCAGGTACATGTCCATGTCCAAATTGTGTTCCACCAATATGAATGACTGCATTTCTAGAGCTAAAATAGAGCATGCCTTACACAGAGTCAACTAAATCTAAAAATGCTGAGAGTATTGTTGAAGTAACAACTACAGTTTACAACATAGTGTTCCTGAGCTGAAATGTGTATCTCATAGTGTAAACTGCACATAGTTTTACAGTTTTCCCCTGCTCTTTCCTCCAGTTATCTTCTGAGCCAGGTGACACACATCTAATTATACTTTCTAACCAATTAACACTTCTCCTTTATTCTCAACCCTTCTGGCCTCATCAACATTTTCTTTTCTCCCAAGATTCTCTTTCCTAGTTCCTCCTCCTATCCTTTTCCTGGCACCTTTATCCACTTCCCCTCCTCAATCTTTCTGCCTCCTCTCTTTTCACCCACACTTTCTATCCCTGCCAACAGCTGAGACGAGAAGACAGATGACCAGAGAATCAAGACTTACTGACAGCTGCTGTCAAAGCACATCTATCAAACACACATACATCATCATGCACACACATGTGTTTACGCAAGCATTCATGCACGCACGCATGCACACACACACAACATGCACACACAAGTGAGTCATCTCATGGCTAGACAAGGAATCAGCAAATTTCCTGTGCAACAGCAACACATCATTACCACTTTTTATTTGGGTGTCAGATGACTGCTTTTCTGAGCGATGTTTTTTAAATTCCTGCATAGTGAATTACTTCCACATTATGCAGTAGTGAATCTCACTTCAACGCGAGCAATAATTTTGTCTTAGTGTCGTATATTTAAAGAACGTGTGTCGCATTTTTAAGCAAAGCTTCTCTGGACTAGCTAGTGTGCCAAGGTATATCAGCACAACATGTCAAGTCTTTACACATCTCAGCTGATACAGCACCTTATGCCTGCCACTAAACTGATTACTAATGTAGAAAATACCACCTTTAAGGGTGCTCAAAGGGTGTCATTGAATGCAGATCACCAGCAGTGCTGGAGCTGTGAAGGTTTTGTTGCTATTAGCTCTGAATGTGCATCACCTACAACAAGCAAATAATCATTTGTGTATATCTGTGTTCAGGAGTTGGCAAATAAATTACTGCTTATAATACGGAGGAGTGTGTTTGTGTGTGTTTAAGACAGTGAACATTCATCTGTGTGTGTGTGTCTGTGTGCAGTGTGTGAATGATTCACAGTGCTGAATTGGGAATGAATGGCCTTGGCATTAAAACATTACAGAGTGCCTAAAATGCGCCCGTGTATATTTGTATCTGAACCTGCTAGGACTGCAAAATACTTGCGTGCTACCTATTCTGCGTCTTGGGAAAAAAATAGAGAAGCAGATAATGGATTTAAATGGATGCTAGGAGTATTTTGTAATACTTTCTTTACTATATTACCAGTAAACAACATTATCCTAATAAAGATTACAAGTAAAGTTCATATTAGCAAGGTCACAATGCTTCAACAGTCTTTCTTGTCTGTGATTAATTGTGTGTGTGGCTGATGTGTTCACATTACCTGCAGGTTTGACTGTTGTGTTCAGTCATTGATACCAACAGTTTGAGTGCATGGAGGGGTATAGGCTCCGGTGCTCGTAGAAGAGTCTCGTACCTAGACATAAACATGTCTGAGTACAACATTTGGCTTTCGAAGTGTTAATAATTAATGCAGTGTTCTGATCATTAGTAAGAGAGAGTAAACTAGAACAGATCTGGAGAGAGGGGTGAAGAAGAGGGGGAGGGGAGAACTAGACTTATAATAGGAGAAGCAGAGAAAAGAACGTAGACAGAAGCAGCTAGGGGAGAAACTAGGAGGAAGAAAGGACTGACTTTGAGGAGGAGAAATATTGGTAGAAATAAAAGTGAACAAGCGGTAACCTGTGAGGCTATCATACAAGCATCTTTTTTTGTACTGTGTAGCTATTCTTTGACTTGTGTAAAATGCATTGTCCCCTTTTCATAGATTGAACAGTCACTTGCCAGTTTTCTGTATTTGTAGAAGCATTTTACAAACTACAACATATTATAAAGTGGATTAACAAATCCACACAATATCATTTATATCTGATATACATCTTCAAAAAAACCCTATTACAACAATTTTTCATTGTTAGACTTCTATACTTCAGTCTCAGACTTTTTAAAGATCAACTCTGAAATCATCTGTTGCAACTGAGCTGTCTTTAACCTGGCACCATCACTAATGAAGCTCTTTTGGTTATAATATTATGTTTATGTAAATTACCTGTGTCGGGTAAGGATTAGGTCAGACTTATTGTCTTGGTTGTAAAATAGTCAAGAGAAATTTGCTTTAATGTGAACATAAACACCTTAGCACAAAAGAGTGGGTAGAAACTACTTCAGTATTGTATATTACATATTATTATATCTATCATTTAAACTGACAGTCTGTCATTATTTTGGTTAAGCTGTAGTGATTTTAAAAATGTCATTCAAGGGGAAAGTATCTGTTCCTATAGAGACAGCAAATACAGGAGGAATCTAGAAACACTGAAGCTGCACTTAGAATAAACCAGACCAACCTTGAAAGGAGAGATTCAGTGATACACGAGAGTCCATCCCCTCTTTCCTCTGCCGCCTGTCCTTCCTTCTCATTTCTCTCTTTATTTTCCTCTGTCCTTTCCTCTTTTACCTCAGTATCAACACCATCTTGGACCAGCAGGATTAGACTGAGTTCAGACAACACCCTCAAAACAAACACAGACCACTCCACTGCACCACACACAAAGACAGGAAGAGAGAGTATTATTAGGAGTAAGTGTTTAGAATACTGTGTGTACCATGTTTACATATCTTTGTGGGGACCAAAAATTGCAAGTTTACTATACTTGTGGAGACCAACAGCCCTTATTGGGACAAAATCCAAGTCTCCACAAGTTTGAAGGCATTTTTGAAACTCAAAATGTGGTTTTAGTGTCAGGGTTACAATTATGTTATGGTTAGGTGTAGGCTAATGGTTCATTTTGATGGTTAGGGTAAGCAGCTAGGGAAAGTATTATGTCAATTAGATTAGATTAGTGTGTCTTGGGGGTCGGGGTAGTTAGTGTTAGTTGGACAAGTATATGTCACGTGATTTACTTCCATAAATGAAAGGGGACAATGGGTTCTGAGGTGATAATAATATGCATAAACAATTCTGAATGAATTTGCTGAATGGCATTTGAAACTTTAGGATGTCGCAAAACTTGAGATTAAGGATTAAAGAATGAACATAGTCTAAGGAAAAATCTAAGACCTAAATCTCTGACTCTACAGGCCTCAGTTTTGCAGCAATAGGACTTTGGTACCCTGCAATCATTGGGTCAACCACGAACTCCTCCTTATACTAAAGTATTTTATCATACCAAGTTATTAAGTCAAATGGAAGGCTGTGTGTCTGACAGATGAAGTTTGGCTGAAACTAGGTCATGCAACAGGACAACGATCTCAAGCACAGCAGCAAATATACAACAGTGGCTGAAAAAGAAAACATCTAAGTGTTGAAGTGGCTCAGTCAAAGTCCAGACCTCAACCTTATTCCTCCATAAGAATGGCAGAGAATGGAAAAGTCATACAGAAAACGATTGCTGCCAGTTAGTGCTGCTAAAGGTGGTTCTACAAGCCTTTGAGTCAGTTGTTGTTGTTTTTCACACGACACTATAAGAAACATTAGACAGCACACATATGTACTATATATACTGTAAGAATACCAACAAGCTTGGAAAAACAACAAAATACCCACATGGAAACCTAATATTTTGAGCTTCAACAAGACAACAAGTAGCACCATTATAATGGCTAACAAAAAACCTTTTACCCTGACAGCTGGCTCTTTTGCATACTGACCCATAAAGTCAAAACTGTAATGACTCATTCAGGTTCCAAAACCCAAAAGAAGCTGTTATTATTGTATTGGTGATATGGTAATTAATAAATGCGGATACCTATATTTTTTTTTAAAGATTACTTTTTGGTATTTCGCTCAGTTGTGGTACAAACATAAGCAATGCTGTATTGCAGTTTTATCTACTTGTATCGCAAGGGAGCTGGCAGTATGCTAGTTTGTTAAATGCTGTAATATTTACAGATTGTTTAGGTAAGTAGTGAACTTTTTCTTCGTGATCTCGTCTCTTTGGAGAATTATTAGAACCCTAACAAACAGGAAACAAGAAGAAAATCACTGCCTGTGACAGGAACTAAAGGTCCCCAGCCATCAGGCTTCTGAACCCGCTCTGCCTCTTTCCCCATTTGCCATTTCTTTCTCTCTCACTCTGACATTAACAATTCTTCCCTCATCTTCTCTCCTTCACACTCTCTTTCCTCAAAAAACTGACCGCACCATTCATACCATTTTTGCTGAAAGCCATTGTTGTCAGAGGAGGCAGGATGGCATCCACGACCTTCAAGAGACATTAACAAACAAACAAAAAATGTTATATGGTACTGTATTTGATCCTGGTCACCAAAGAAGCAAGTTGGTTTTAGTATTAAACCTGTAACAAGCTAGAAAAATCTGTTATAATCTAGTGTTTCACAAGTTCAGCTACAAATGATGTCATGGATGTGAAACGACTCAGGTTAAAACACTGAAGTGAAATAAAAATCCACTCCTCTGCTGACGGCTTTTAAGAACAAGGTGTAAATATTAGTTCAGTAATGTCCCATATATTCTAATTTGAGGCAAATGAGGGTATTTATAAACATAATCATGGTGTCCTCTAAACAGCTATAGAGTTAATATTCTGTATAACATCTCTAAAAGCAGAGTCTATATTTTTAGATAAAAATGAACAGGAGACGCTGTACTATATTAATTCTGCGAGCATCGACCACAGACCACTGTCACAGAGGATCAAATTACTATGGAAATGCACTGCTGAATGGTTTCTTTGATCAAACAAACAAACACACAGACACGCACGCGTATTTTCACAACTGTCAAAGCTCTTATTTAGGTATGAATCTGTATTGCATGAATTTGCATGATTACTAATATTACCATAGAAACACCACTAATGCTGAGTGAGGATGTGTGAGGTCATTACATTGAAAGCCAGAAGAAAAAAAACTACAAAGGATGTTGTCCACCACTTAATGGTTGGTGTATTACTATCACAACCATCAAAAGACTGCATGGAGCCGTGTGTGTGTGTGTGTGTGTGTGTGTGTGTGTGTGTGTGTGTGAGTGTGTGTGTGTGTGTGTGTTGAGACGTGCAGATCTGGGTGCATTCTCTCTGAACTCTGTAACTATGGGCAGTGCGTTCCTCATATTTATGAAAGCCTTTCTTGTTCACATTTGTCCATTTTCCTGTCTTTCTCCTAGCTGCTTTTTTAGTGGTGCAGAAAAGAAATCTCATCACTCCAACAGTAACTAAAGAATAATTTGTTGTATAATATAAATATCCAAAGTAATTAAAGTGTCTAATTTGCATTTGAACATGACTAAAGAAAAATAAGTGTTCAGTTAACTTTTTTAAGAACTTACAAAACAACAGCTGGTTTCAACAACAATCGTACCTGATTGTTACTAACTGCTGTGTACTGTACAGCTGTGTGTTGTGTAGCTATTTAAAATGTATTTTAAAATTATGTTGCAGTCTTTTAGTGAAAACTATTTTTCTATTAATTTTTAAACAGTCTAACAAAAAAAGTAATGAAGTGATCTTTCAAATGCACATTCAAGGCAAAACATCATTCCCAAGTATTTTCAAACAGTATTCAGTTATGGTATGAGAGTTTTTTTAAAGGTCTGCACAGCAATTTAAAATGTCATTTTCCACATCACATAAAATCTGTTTTAACAAAAGAGCAGTTGTGGAGGCAAAACTAACTGCAAACTAGCTTCAAACTGTGACAAGAAATTAGAAACGTAAACAAAGTCAAAAATGAGCGTGTGTCCTTGTCCAGAGGACAATTAAAGCTAATCTGAGTTGGCTGTGGGTAATTAAAGTGTCTTCCTGTGTTATTGACTATCAGTATCCACAGCCTTGCTTTTTGCTCCTATCCCCAGTTCCTCAAGTCTTTTCTTTTTTTCTCTCTCTCCATCCTGTCAGCTTCCTGCTGCTGTTTTCCACTTCCATACATCAATAGTCATTAAACACAATCTCATTGTCCCATCCCATCAACATCTCTCTCTCTTTCACGCGCACACACACACACACACGAGGTCTGTCGGTTCAATAGTTGATTAGTGTCTCTCCTAATAGTCCACATGCTAACCCTCTGTCCTATGATCACTAATAGACAGGTTTAGTAGACTGGAAGACACACAGTAAACATACCACAGTCCAATTCATATTATTGACAAAGTCTACAGAGATTCATTCTATCCTAGCAAAGCAACTTGCATATTACGTTTTTTTCTAAATGAGAGAAGGGGAAAATCAATGCTGAAAATCTGACAGTTGCAGAAATACAGAATAACAGGATGATGACAGGTTGTCTCCAACGTCCCGTCAGAGGAAATGTACTGACATTTGTTGAATATCACAAGATACCTGTCCTATATCGGTGTACTAAACTATCAGCAGACAGCCAGTCAGTCAGACAGGTAGCCAGTCAAAAACCTACAACAAATGCACACTCAACCATTCATTTAATGGGATATAGAGTTGCATATTTTCTTCCACAGATACTTACATCACTATGATATGGACTGATGAGTGCATGGTGCTGGCTCAGTACTTCCACGATGGACAGAGATGTTCTAATTAAATCTTCACATATTGCTGTACCTAAAGAAGAATCAAACATAATAATACAAATACTCATGTTCTCAATAAAAACTGACCCATAACTGAATACCTTTTAAGGATAGGCATATATTCTGTTTGTGATTTGCTGATAACATGGCCTTCGAGCGCGGCACTTTATCACAGCACTTGATTCAGGTGCTTGAAGACTGGCTGAGCCCACACCGCAGCTTGCCTTGTTGGCAGGCATTTGTAATTCAGTGTCATAGCTGTCTTCAAGTGCTGTATCTGACTCTCTCCTTACCGTCTCCATGTCAATACAATTCAATATTGACTTGTAAGATAAGCTCGAATTTATAATAATCATTTTAACTACGTTATTTATTCTTTTATCCTTCATTTAACCTGGCAAGTTAAGCAAACACACTGTGCAACTTTAACAAACAATGCAGTACATGAAGCTCTGTAGAATCACAGTATCACAGACTAATCATGTGAAAAGGAATACTACTGCAGATATGGCAGGGGTTGATATCCAGTGATAAAGTATTCATACCTGTAAAGATACTCACCCATAGCACTAGCCAGATTTGTTTCATTGGACTCTACTGAGGCAATGAAGTTCTGTCAAGAGATATTTAAAAACTTGATGTGAGTTTTGCTTTGAAACTGTCAAACATTCAAAGTTTTCCTTATAAAAAGTTAGTTGTGTGAATGTCAGAGATGTTTTAAGAATTTCAGTACTGACAGTAAGAGAGAAAGGCACCACCAGTCTCTGCAATTTGTAAAACTGTAACTACACTGCTGGCTTTAAAATAATTTAGGTTAATTTTATTTATTCTATAATTGAAAAAATATATATAATCAACATGTCTCCTTGTTAGAGTAACAAAATGTGATCAACTAAAAATTTAACTTCACCCTATCTGTTAGTTTTATTATTTGCCTTTAGCATGTGGAGACAGATAATGTGTCAATTTATGACTGGTTACCAAACACTTACCAACAGCAACCCAATTTGAGCCAGAAACTGTCCTGCTACAATGTGAGATCTAAAGACCTGTGAGGAGACAGAACATTTTACAAAGGTAAGTCAAGATAATGTGATCAGGTGACAACTGAGAGTGTTACAAAACAAGCAGGGAGGGAGGTGATGATTTAGGTCTGCCGCGTTTTTATTATTGACTATTTTGGAAAGCCTCCTGACTTTCCTTTTAGTGCCATGTACTAAATAAATGAAAACTCTGTGTTCAAAAATAAGAACTGCTGTTTGTCATTTATGAGAAAATCTATGTGAGAAACTGCTAAAGGTTTTAAAACCAAACACTGTGGAGAAGTAATTTTGCTCCATTTACCTGGGATGAAACAAGGTCCAGCACTATGGACAAAGTAGGCAAAGTTTGTTTGAGTTGTTTACTTTGAGCAGTAGTTGGGTGTCTTCTCCCAATCACTCCTCTGAGGGTACACAGAACATCCTCTAAAGAAAGGAGACAAGGCAAGGAGTTGCAAACAGATGAGAAGGAATTTAAGAAGGTGGCTATCATCTATCTTTATTAAGATATATTATATATCATATACTATATTATATTATATACTGGTAAATTTCTCTGGCGTCTTAAACCCTACAAATATATGCGTCTATTTTTCCTAAGTATCACATTTTTTCTTCTAGCACAAGAACCAGAAACAAATCAAGTTTCCATAGTAACCTGACAATGAATTTTGTAGATGTCAGATTTAAAAAAGATCTCAGATGTAGTAATGGTAAGGGAAATCAAAAAAATCAGCATGTCAAATGAACTGATTTACAAATTTCTGTACACATGGAGGTGAAAACACAAATGGCAGATGGATAATCATACAGTAGTGTGTGTATTTGTGTGTGTACCCATAATCACTGGTGCGGTGCTGCTCAGATATGCAATCAGTAAATTGAGACACTGAGACAAGTATCCTGATTGGCTGAGGTTCTCTCTGAGAGGAGTGGCTTTGCGGAGGTCTCTCTCCAGGTATATCACAAGTCTAGACAGAAAGAAATATTTTCAGCCCTCTATGTAACATTGCAGATACATCAAGTGTGTTTAATGGTTACCGGTCTTTCGTCTGCTCCATACATTATTAGTTGTTCAGCAGCATGATTAAGTGAGACAGACCCATTAACAAGAACATGAATGCACACAAATTTTAATGCACAGCAGTAAAATTTTGATAGGGTACAAAATAAGGGGGCAAGAAGTCCATGACACACACAATTTAAGAGCATATTTATTCTCATCAGAGTGTGTGTACTGAACAGTAATCAATAATTTTCTCTTTACAAATTCTGAGCAGGGAGAGAAGGTTACCACCACTAACTCATATTCATTACCAGCACATAAACACATGCTTACGTATATCATCTCACGCATGCACACATACACGCACACATACGCACACACACGCACACAGAAAATAAACAGAAAATAAATGGAGAAATTCAGAGGGGTTCGAAGCTTTAGAGTGGCAATGATGCAGGGGACCGTGGATTAAAAATTCTGCATTTTTTTCTCACGTTGTTCCATAAAAGATGATCATCCATGGTTTACAACTATATAGAACAAGAAATAGTTAACTGTTAACCTGTTGTCCAGTGCATTTCTTGAGATTAATTACTTCATTTATTGTTACATTATTTTTGTTTAGTGCAAAGCATTGCAACCTTGAGCCTGGCAACTGAGAAAGACCTTCAGATTACTTATTAAGTTTAATTATTTATAAATTTTATATAAATTTTAGCCTGGTTGGTACGACCAAAGTTAAATCTCTGAAAGAAGCAGACATGTTAATGCAATCCTATTTTTATATCATTATTCTAATTTTGTTTTAACTGAATTTTTCTTACTGTCAATGTCATTGTCATGATGTAATGTCATTAAAAAAATTATATATTATTTCATCTGCGCAGGGTTATTCTTGTTGTGCAAAACCAAACCATTAATAACAACAAAGTGTTAATAGCATTTTTAAGTCTCACATTTAACAATTATAATGGAGAACTAGGACTGGTGATGCACAGTAAAGAAGAAATAAACCAAAATGAATCTCTCTGATTGGACGCATAAACATTCTTAAGATGAACACTCTCTCAAAATTTCTTTCTCTTCCAAGCCATTCCTCTCAGCCCTCCAGATGACTTCTTCACTAAGGCAAGAACAATATTCACTCCATTCATTTGGAATAACAGACGAGCCGAACTACGCCTATTGTTAATGTATCTTCCGTATGATAGGGGAGGTCTGGGTATTCCAAACCTCAAATGGTACTACTGGGCTGCCCAACTCTCTACAGCTTTTTGCTGGATTTTAACGACAACCTCATCCTGGGTAAATTTAGAAAGGACAAGCACCCCCTTACCGCTCAGTTCTTGCCTGTACTCAGCAAAATATAAAGATTTGATGAAAGATACATTGAATCCGTTTGTTAAAAATACCATTCGTGTCTGGTTCGATGCACTTAAGTTTAAAAATGAGACACCAGCACTACCCAGTTCTCGCCTATCTGGGGTAATAAGACCTTTGAACCCAGTTAGAAAGATTTGGGTTTTAAAATGTGGGCTGCCAGAGGCTTGTGCAAAGTTGCAGACCTATTTGACAAGGACACCCTAATGTGCTTTAATGACTTGACACGGAAATTTGGCATTCCAACTAAACTTTTCTTCAAATCAGAAGCTTTATTTCAAACACTTAAAAATCCCTAACACTGCCCACTCTTACCTCATTAGAGGACATAGCAATAAACCATCAGCTGAAGAAGGGCTTAATATCCTGCTTTTATAGCAACCTCAGAGACGGCTCTCAAACGTTCTCAGAAAAAAAACACAGACTTGCATGGTGTCAAGACTTAAAGTGTAGAATAACCACAGAGGAATGGCAAAAAGTCTGCTTGAAAGCCCAAACACAATCTATAAACACCCAATTTAAACGAATCCAGTATAAATGGCTAATGAGAACATATGTCACCCCAACATTGTTAAACAAATTTGACCCTAAAACTCCAGACATATGTGTTAAATGTGGGGATAAAGGCACACTGATGCATTGCCTATGGGAATGTTCAGAAATTCAAAAGTTTTGGAAAGAAGTTTCAGATGTCATTGCGCGTATTACAAGTGTTAAGCTGAATCCGTGTCCTAAATTATGTATCCTAGGGATTTTCCCCACTGAAAGCCAGCTGAGCAAAGTTCACCAAAAAACTACAATCTACTTCTGTTACAGGCAAAATATAGCATAGCCAAATCATGGAGATCCATTACTAGACCACACTTGAGAACTTGGCTTTTGACATTGTCGAAATCCCTTGTTTGGAAAAACTTACATCTGTGATTAAGGGTAAACATGCTTCCTTTAAAAAGATGTGGGGAAATTTTTGGTCGTTTTTGGAATGTGAGGAGATGACCGACAGTGAACAGATATGGCTGTACCCATTTAACTTGTACGGGAGACGTGTTGCTGTGATTTTTGAAGAGAACCTGGGGAGCTTATGCTGGACTGTTCAATGGAAGGGCAGGAGATGGAGATGTGAAATTAGATGGACTGAAACGGAAGAGGACACAGCTCATTGCTGCAGCCGTTTTGTCGGATGCCTTTCTAACTAACTTGAACTCCTTGGACTAAACTCCCGCCAAAAACCCTGAAGTAACGAACTTAAACCTAATGTCTCACTGTGTTGTACCTGGTCTTTGAGCACTGTCTGTTCCCTTGTTTTTGTGTGGTGTTTTTTTAAACAATATATGGGTATATCTCCATGGGTGAGTGCATATATCTGTATCTGTGTGTTTACGCACACCGTCTATACATGATGAGCATGCATTATTATTATTACACACTCAATTTTTATTCATTTTCTCCTTTATTTCATTTCATTTTATTTTTCTCTGTCTTCCTTGTTTAAAATACTTTTGGAAAAGCAATAAATAAATCTTTGGAAAAAAAACATTCTGTTCCATGAAGGTCTTTGCCGATTTCTTCTATTGGCTGCACTCTTTTGGGGTCATCAGGGTGTATCCATCTGCCTCCATCTCACCCTATTCCTACCATCTTCCACTGTCGCACCAACCATCTGCACATCCTCCTTTACTACACCCATCGGTTTCTCTCTAAGATCCTTCCTCATGTCATCCTCGACTCTCTTTTTCTCCAAAGTGCTCCACCTGAGCTGTCCCTCTGATAAACTAATTTTTGACTTTGTCCATTGTGGTCACTCCCAATAAAATTGTTAGCATCTTCAACTCTGCCTCCTGTCTTTTTACCAGTATCACTATCTCCAAACCATACATGATAGCAGGTCTCACTACCAACTTGTAAACCTTCCCTTTCACTCTTGCTGGTCTCTGTCTTTCACAAATGACCACTGACAATCGTCTCCACCCACTACACCCTCCCTGCACTCTCTTCTTCACCTCTCTTGCGCATTGTCCTTTGGGTGGTTGAACACAGGTATTTAAAATCGTCTACCTTTGCCATCTCCATTTCTTGCAATTTTACCTTTCCATCTGTCTCACTCTCATTCACACACACGTATTCTGTTTTGTTTCTACTGACTTTCATTTCTTTTTTCTCCAGATCATACCTCCACCTCTCCAGGCTCTCTTCCAGCTGCTCCCTACTCTCACTACAGATTACAATGCCATCTGTAGACATCATAGTCCATGGAGACTCCTGCCTGATCTCATCTGACAACCTGTCCATCACCACTGCAAACAAGAAGGGGCTCAGGGTCTATAACTGATGCAATCATGAAGGTTTGTGACTTAGAAACTAAAATAAAATCAGGAACACAGCCTAAGCATATTTTCATCTTGCATCCCATGAGAGGATTTGGACCTACTGTAAAGTAGTTTTTGAGGTATTTCAGCTGGATCAAAGTAGTGGATCAACCAACTTGCAACCTTTTCTTGCAGCCATTTTCCAGATTGCTTCATAAAGAGACACAAACCTGCCGCCTCACTGTTAGTCGCTGTGGGAGACTCACAAAGCACACACACACACACCACTGACCCAGCTTTGTGTACATATGCCTCTCCACTGCTGAAAGCCATCACTTTCCACTCTCAATGACAATCTTGACACTTTCTCAATAAGACCCATGCAATTTTATCTCAGAGACCAAAAAAACAAAACAAAAACAGAAGCAATTTTCATGCTACTGAGAAGCTAATTAAACACAACGTGCCTGGGAAAGAATAGGACTGGGGAAAAGATGTGTGTCTCTGTATACGGTTGAATCATGCAGAGTGCTCAGTGGGAGAGAGACAGACAGGTCAACTCTGACAGCTCTAACTCAGCTAAGAGAGGGAGAGCAAGTGCGAGGAAAGAAATAAAGAATGTAAATGCGTATGTGTGTGTGGGGACACTGGAAGGGAGAGAAAAGAAACAGGCAGAGGGAAAACATGAAGAGAAAGCAAGAGGTAAAAAAATCACATTAACTTCCTTAACAGTCATTGTAAGCTGTGTTCAGGGTTGCAATTGATGTTCTGGCCCTGTGTTTATGTCAGAGTGAATGGTCAAACAGAAACGATCCTAAGTAATCATGGTTCTTCATTTACACTTTCTGTTACTGATTATTTCCAGAGAACACCGACTATATCCTCAAGTATATAGATGTTTATACTTCAGTTGCTACTGTGTTAAGGCAATTAATATAGCAGAATCCAATGTGCTGGAACATTTGGGCCTAAAAGCAAATAAAAAATTAAATGCATTGAAAGAGATTCATGCCACTGCCAATTTAAAAATTGAAAACAACATATTTAAAGCAGCATTTTAGAAGGAAATGCTGCTTTATTTTCCACCCTGAGGGAAATTTTATGTTTTGCTTTCCAGGATTTCCTCACACTATACCAGATCCAATTCCAAAACTTTTATTCCTCACATCCGGCTCATCTTTTCTTGCACAAACTATGTCAATTATAGCCAAAGTTTGGATCAAAAACCAAATCATTGATGTATACAGGGAGTGCAGAATTATTAGGCAAATGAGTATTTTGTCCACATCATCCTCTTCATGCATGTTGTCTTACTCCAAGCTGTATAGGCTCGAAAGCCTACTACCAATTAAGCATATTAGGTGATGTGCATCTCTGTAATGAGAAGGGGTGTGGTCTAATGACATCAACACCCTATATCAGGTGTGCATAATTATTAGGCAACTTCCTTTCCTTTGGCAAAATGGGTCAAAAGAAGGACTTGACAGGCTCAGAAAAGTCAAAAATAGTGAGATATCTTGCAGAGGGATGCAGCAGTCTCAAAATTGCAAAGCTTCTGAAGCGTGATCATCGAACAATCAAGCGTTTCATTCAAAATAGTCAACAGGGTCGCAAGAAGCGTGTGGAAAAACCAAGGCGCAAAATAACTGCCCATGAACTGAGAAAAGTCAAGCGTGCAGCTGCCAAGATGCCACTTGCCACCAGTTTGGCCATATTTCAGAGCTGCAACATCACTGGAGTGCCCAAAAGCACAAGGTGTGCAATACTCAGAGACATGGCCAAGGTAAGAAAGGCTGAAAGACGACCACCACTGAACAAGACACACAAGCTGAAACGTCAAGACTGGGCCAAGAAATATCTCAAGACTGGTTTTTCTAAGGTTTTATGGACTGATGAAATGAGAGTGAGTCTTGATGGGCCAGATGGATGGGCCCGTGGCTGGATTGGTAAAGGGCAGAGAGCTCCAGTCCGACTCAGACGCCAGCAAGGTGGAGGTGGAGTACTGGTTTGGGCTGGTATCATCAAAGATGAGCTTGTGGGGCCTTTTCGGGTTGAGGATGGAGTCAAGCTCAACTCCCAGTCCTACTGCCAGTTTCTGGAAGACACCTTCTTCAAGCAGTGGTACAGGAAGAAGTCTGCATCCTTCAAGAAAAACATGATTTTCATGCAGGACAATGCTCCATCACACGCGTCCAAGTACTCCACAGTGTGGCTGGCAAGAAAGGGTATAAAAGAAGAAAAACTAATGACATGGCCTCCTTGTTCACCTGATCTGAACCCCATTGAGAACCTGTGGTCCATCATCAAATGTGAGATTTACAAGGAGGGAAAACAGTACACCTCTCTGAACAGTGTCTGGGAGGCTGTGGTTGCTGCTGCACGCAATGTTGATGGTGAACAGATCAAAACACTGACAGAATCCATGGATGGCAGGCTTTTGAGTGTCCTTGCAAAGAAAGGTGGCTATATTGGTCGCTGATTTGTTTTTGTTTTGTTTTTGAATGTCAGAAATGTATATTTGTGAATGTGGAGATGTTATATTGGTTTCACTGGTAAAAATAAATAATTGAAATGGGTATATATTTGTTTTTTGTTAAGTTGCCTAATAATTATGCACAGTAATAGTCACCTGCACACACAGATATCCCCCTAAAATAGCTAAAACTAAAAACAAACTAAAAACTACTTCCAAAAACATTCAGCTTTGATATTAATGAGTTTTTTGGGTTCATTGAGAACATGGTTGTTGTTCAATAATAAAATTATTCCTCAAAAATACAACTTGCCTAATAATTCTGCACTCCCTGTATATGAGTGTAGTATAACACACTATTTTCAGCTTTATTTGTGTAACAGGGTAAAATAACAAAACTACATTAAATATTTAATAATATGCTTATTTTTTCTGCATTTATTACTCACAAAATACGGTCCGACCTTCAGTCAAATCAAAACCACAGACAAACACAGATTTCAGATGTTTGAATAAATTGATGAAATAGGAAGCAAAGAGGTGCTCCTCCATATAAATAGGCATACATATGATTAACTTGCAAAGTCTACTCTTTTCAATAACAAATGGTTGGTGTGGGCAATTTTTACAGGACCTCAGAAGAACTATACAGATGTACAAAGCTGAAAGAGAATGCAAAAGCACTACTAAAAATCTGAGTGTTCCTGAGTCTACAATAAGACAAACAAGCCTCATCTGTTTTTCATTATTAGATCAGAGGAAGAACAACACTGCAGAGAAAAACTACAGCTGTGAAGCATGATGGAAGCAGCATTGTGGATTGGCCTGGGCACTTTGCAATCACTGAGGGAACAATATGCTGAAAATTGTACCAAAAAGCTTACAGGAGCAGGTCAGGGCAGCAATCCATCATGTACTGGTTAGGAGGGGTTAGGTGAAGCAACAAGTAAAAGACCACAGAGCATAAAAAGGAAATCCATACCTTAATGGGAAAAGAAAATTAATCATTAATGGCCACGTGGGCATCATAGCCTGTTGTGGCATAACCTAAAATGGGCTGTGCAATCTATACAACCCAGAAATATCTCAAACCAATTGTTGTGGAAAACTCAAAAGCACCTAGAGGAAATATTTGAAATTAGTTGCTTTCACTAATGAACAAATACATTTAATTTTACTAAACACACATTTTTTCTAAAGTACCAAGGGTACTTTCCAGCTTACATGGAGATTATTCAATACACTTAATTGAGGAGGATATTAAGTATAACTGGTTGCGGGTTTTTAGTCTAGGCAGATTGCGCTGGAATGTACTAAATTATAGGGCAGACCACACTGCATGATTATTCAGTATAGATATCTTAATAATTCTAAATCCTTCCAAAATGTTTTTCTAGCAACCATATATATAATGACCATGCATGTAATTAAATGAGCTATTCACATTCATAGCATTGCACAGTGTGTTGATAAACACAAGATGATCAGTTAATAATCAATTTACAGTTCCAATAGCATAAAGCATCATAAATTTGAGGTGCAGGGTAAATACATTTGTAATCTAATTCCCACAGTTTCTGTGCTACATAAAGGAAATCTTACACAGATGAATGAACGGATACATGAATACATGCATGAAAGGTAAGATTTGTTGACTTAAAGTTTCCATGGGTTTAATGAGTTGAGTAATAGTTAAGTATTACATGCAGTTTTTCCCTCTACAGCATAGGTGTCAAACTCTGGCCCAATTACATTTGGCCCGCGAAGCCATACCAAATTACTATTAGAGCTGGCCTACTGGTATTATACAGCTAATATTTATATTGCTTAGTATTAAGCTTTGCTTGTTCCATATTCAGTTTTTCAGCAAAACGTGTTTGAGTCCAGAAAAGATTCATTCTTATATCTGGAGGAATAAATATATTTCAATAAATATTAACGTTAGCCCGCGACTTTGATCCAGTTTTGAATTTTGGCCCACTGTGTATTTGAGTTTGACACCCCTGCTCTACAGCAACCAAAGGAGGAAAAACAGAATATATTAGCAAACTTGCCTGATTTATGTGCACTTAATGTGCTTATGATAGTCTATACTGCATTTCGCTGGCAGTTTCAGCACATCTGGAGAGAAGTGGAGTGGAGGAGAAAGGTAAAATGAAGACAACACCAGGGGAGTTAACAATGACTGGTTAGGCATTTTTGTGAAACAAACCTCTGGCCCACCACACTGAATCCATCTTTTCTTTTTAGGCAAACACAAATCGAGCATTTAGAAAATGTATGATGTAAATGTATTCATGATATGATCTGCTGGTGAAGGGCAATATATTTAGGAGGGGTCTATCACATCTGTCAGTCAGCCTGAAACTTATTATGTGGTCTGAAGTCTCTTGAAGATGCAAAAAAAAAAGAAAGAAAGTTTTTTGTGGACCTTGAATTGAGTTTATTGCCTAGAAAACATGAAATGCTCTAAAACTGAAACAAATTCTGTGGCATGTACCATTTTGCTTCCTGTGCAGTCAGCCAGCTGTTATAACATTGGAACCAACTTGGCTGGAGTAATACATAGTCTATCTACTTAAATAGGTGTTAAGCTAACTGTTGTACATACAATAGTTTCTTCCAAGTGAACATTATTACATTGCAAAACCAAAACACAATCTTGTATTTGCCAACCCACAAAGTATACTGAAAAGGGAATTTCGTTTTAGCTGTGGTGAGGATCGGTATGAGAACACACTCTCATACTGAAAGCTACAGCTAAATAATTAAAGGGCAATCCCACCCTGAAATGGATTTCACAAATGCTACTTGTTTGTTCTCTGACAGCTCAGTCTATGTGTGAACACTGGCAACTACATTCCAGAGAAACTAATTAGCCAGTGGTCTGACAGACTGAGAGGAGTTAAGTATGAGTTTCACTGGTCTGAATCTCAGTACAGTTAGACAGTTGCAGGGTGCACAGTGAAATGTGGTAAGTTAAGAAAGCAATCTCACTACCCGAAACAAGATTAATGTGTTATTAGTGTGTTGCAATACAATTCATTAAAAACAATGATTCTTTAATTGACAAAACTGAATTATTATTCAAAATTGCACCATGATTGCATCTAGTTAACGTCTTTTTCAAAGCTACTACTGGGAAGGTCACACACATTACTTTCTAATTGTTTCATCTAGCAATGTGGCTCATAGAGCTGTTTATAAAGACCTGACTCATGAGATTCAACCACACACATCATACTTTGTAGCAGTTGCTCACATGGTCAGATAAAACAATATGTATATTATGATTACCTGTTTTTACACGAGTACATATTGTTGGTACGTGTGTACACTGTTGGCATGTGGATGTGTACTGTATGTTTATTTACCTGTTTTGACAGCAGTAAAGCAGTGTGTGTCTGTTGTCTTGTATGAGCAGAAGAAGCAGTAGTAATGCTTTGGCTCTTGTTATCGTAGACGGACTCTCTAGACAACGCAGCACTTTCAAAACCAAATCCTAAAAGCAAGGAAATTAAAATTATTCCTCAAACAGATTACATCCTCTGGCAACATAGCTAGTATTGTGTGTTTGTGTAGGATTATGGGAAAATATGGTCCTAGACACATCTACTATTCTATGAATTGCAACCAGGTTTCCAAAAAAGATCAGATGCTCTGTAAGATGTAAAGAAACAAAAAAAAGCTGAACGCAACAATTTCTGTCTGTTTTTTTTTACTTCAATTAATGCTCATTCTGAAGCTACACACACACAGACAAATTAACAGCAGACAAAGTACTGTGTTACTACAGTGTGTTTTTGGTGGTGTGCAACTGCTAATTATTCTGCTGCTGCCAAAACCCCCTCAAACCAAAACAAAACTAAGCTTTGTAATTAAGACAAAATCATATATAGTCAAAAAAGTTTACAGATTTTAATATTGCTAAGAACAAATTGAAATTGAAAATGTTAATTTGGTAACATAAGTACTCTGGTAAATTTAAAGTTTAAAGAGAAAAAAGTACTTTGCTGTCCTAATATCACCTTATCACAAGAAACAGAAATCAACAGAAAAGAGAAAAATATCCAAACTAATAACATGTTCATTTCTTAAATTTTTTTTCCCGAAAATGTACGTATAACAAGCTAAAAATTAATCAGCCCAGACTAGACACACATACACAAACTCGCATGCCTACAGCTACAACAACTATTCACTCAGTAGCAGTAACTGGTTGGAAAACATTTTGACTGACCACCCTTCATTACCATTATCATAATCACCAGCACCACTGAATGTGTGTGTGTGTGTGTGTGTGTGTGTGTGTCTCAGCAATGAGAAAGCATGTGTATACATGTGTGTTTATGGAGTTACACACTAAGTTAATTAATTTCAAAAGCCCAGTAGTGTGTGCCTTGCTGATAAGTCCCACCCCACTACCCATAATGCTTTGCTGAAGTAGAAGGCTACAGCATGTTCATTCAGCCAATTAGCCTAGATACTGACACACTCAACAAATTAACGCTTCTGCTTGAGTGTACACACACACACACACACACACACAGTCACTCACTCACATGCATGTACACATACACACACACACTAACAGAGTTCTGTGTAAACAAACTCTTGGTCTGTCTGTCCTTGTGCCAAGGGAAAGTGTGGGGGGGAGGGGATTGGAGGGTGAATGCATATCATTGTATAATTAGAGCAGAGCTGAAGTACTAAGTTTGTATTCTGGTGTTAAATTGGAAATACTCAATGCAAATAAATTCAGTTCAGAGTCAATTACCATTGCTAGACTTCAAGTTAAAACCTTCAAATCAATTTCAGCTCCTCTGCCTTACCAAGATTAGCACATCACATACACACTTGATGGACTGTCTTATGAAAAATTAAATAAGCAATTCCTGACAAATTAGTTCATGAACAGTTCAGCATCAGTTCATGAACTGTGTGGAAGAGAGAAAGAGAGTGGTAAAAACAGCGTGAAGACGTTAGGAATCTGAGAAGGCCAGTTTCGTTTGTTCTTGGTGTTGTTGTGTAGTTATCCAGGAGTGTTTGTATCCCTCAGCCACTGTGTAAAACTCTCTAATTAGAGACATTCCTCACATGAACTAAAAATCAACGCTTTCCTTGTAGTGATGTTACCACCAAATCATCTGTCAAATAATGCTCTAGCAATTTTACCACAATGGTTGTTTGTGTCTAGGTTTCTGAGACACACTTTTTTTGTTGCTATACATTAAAATATACACTCACCCAATACTTTATTAGGTACACCTCGCTAATAATAGGTTAGACACATTCTTACATTCAGAAATGCTTTCATTGTTTGTGGCACTGATTTATATAGAGTTTATATAGTGAACCAAGAAAATACGCTCTACACCATTACACCAAAAAACATTCTTTCACATTGTTTACGCCAAATTCCTACTTTACTCTACTCAAAACACTGGATCTACAAATTGTGGAAAATTATTCTGAAAATGTTCCACAAGTTGTACAATTCCAAATATTGTGATTAGCTCATCAACTCCAGTACATAATATCATCAAAGGCTTCTGAGAATTGGAAAAAATCTCTATGTCTAAGAGACAAGGCTGAAAATCAATATTGGATGGTGCTCTTCATGCCCAATACAGTTCTCTCTCATGGAAATAACTGCATGGTCTCAGGAACACTTCCAGAACCACAGTTCACCGTGTCATCAACAAGTGCAGGTTAAAGCTCTGTCATGCAAAGAAGCAGTGAACATGATCCACCACCTTCTGTGAGCCAAAGCTCATTTAAACTGGACTGAGGCAAACTGTTCTGTGGTGTGGTGTGTTCTCAGATTAAACAGTTAATAAGTCTTCTTTGTTTTATTCTCAATAAAATACAACTTTATGAGATTTGCAAATCATTCACCCAGGGAAAACATGAAAATTCCACACAGAAAGGCCCCAGCCAGATGTTGGAGATGAACCCAGGACCTTCTTGCTGTGAGGCAACAGTGCCAGCCACCGTGCTGTTCATATTTTTTTAGGTTTACATGCCTAACTGTACAGACGTGTTGCCATGTGACTATCAAATTAAATATTTGTGTTAAGAAGCCGTTAACCGGTGTACCTAATGCTGTGGTTTATACGCGTAGCCGGACGTGTTACACAAGTGATACACATACCCTGTTCTGTGTTACACGGTGTGTTTGAGTGCATGAGGTGAGCAAGGCAGCGGCCACAGCAGTGAGCAGGTGCTGCTGGACCCGGGCTCCTGCACCCCCTATGCCCTCCAAGATGGCTGCTGGACCACAGGTGTCAATTACTGATAGGAAGATTGCTGGGACCACCCGGGTTAGCCTAGAAAGAGACTGGAAAAACAGAAAAAGATACACACACACACACACACACACACACACACACACACACACACACACACACACACACACACACACACACACACACACACACACCGAGAGATAATGTACGCTCCTCTGTAACATAGCACTGAAATTCCTTGCCATTAGTGAAGGAAGAAGTGTCCAGTGATACATATTATGGAATAACAAATGACTGTGTCATTCAGAAAAACATTAATATGGTTCAAAGCCTGACAGTGGGTGATGTGGGATATCTAATGCTTAACATGGCCTGAATTAATACACAGTCCATCATAATAAAGTGGGTAGAGAAAGTTGGTATAGTTTCAGAAAGTATGTGGTTTGTGACGCATCATAATAAAGTAGTTGATATTCATTACTTGTGGTTCACTAGGAGAATCGCATCAGAATTAATTATTTTTTAGCAGACTATAACAGCAATACAAGAAATTCAGTCAGTCAAGCACATTTGGCTGCTTTAACTTTGTGTAATATATACAGCTGGTGCAAATAAGTTTGTGAAATCAGCTTGAATTATTCAAAGTCAACTAGTATTAATCACTTTTTTTTTTACTATATCTTTATAGCTCTTACAAAGTTAGCTTTACATCTATGATATATCTTTATATATGTGAGCTTACAGAAATAGCAGTGACTCTGACAGCCTCCACAGTGGAGTGAGTGAACAGGTACCACAGGGCGGCGCCTATCTCTGTGGTGACCAGGTGATGGGAGGGACCAGACAGCACTGTTGATATGTTCTCTATTGCTTTTGCTGCCATATGATGAACTGTAGTGTCATCCTGAAAGACAAACATAAATGTATTTCTAAATCATGTATATCAACTCTGACATAGAGATCAGCTAACCGCACTGGGACTAGACGAGGTAATGTATAATTTAAGTATGTAGCATATAGTAAAATGATCAAATTAAGATAAGATAAGATAAGATAAGATAAGATAAGATAAGATAACCTTTATTAGTCCCACACGTGGGAAATTTGTTTTGTCACAGCAGGAAGTGGACAGTGCAAAAGTTATGAGGCAAAAATTAGAATACAATAAGAATAAATACAGTACACAACTGTACAGAATAGAATAAAATAAAATACTATATACAGTAGAATAAAATAAAATAAATATACAATAAGATAAAAATAGAATACAAATACTATATACAACTGAGTAAAAATACAACGATGACAGAAAGGATTATTGCACTTAGTATTATTGCATATGTATGGATGTGTGTGTTTGATCAGTTAAAGTCTTTATTATGGAGTCTGACAGCAGTGGGGAGGAAAGACCTGCGAAATCTCTCCGTCCCACACCGTGGGTGCCGCAGTCTCCCACTGACTACACTACACTACACTACAGGTGGCACTGACTACACTACCAACTACACTTATAATAACAGGCTAGTGACAAAAACCTCAACAGTTGTCCTTCAGCAAAGACAAAGAATACCAAGCAGAAACACTTAGATACATAAACAGAGACAATACAGAAAGAAAAAGTTGTTGTTTTACTACTGCCTGTGCTAGAAGCAATTTGTGTGCCAGCACAATCAACTGGTGAAGGTCACACATGTGTAAAGCTAAGCTTTCATACTGGTGTGCATCTTAATAGCAGAGTATATTATAATGATAAGGGTTCAGCATTTTCTGGTTGATTGTTAAATTCAACACCCAAAACCCGATTACTGAAAAATGTGGCCACGATGTACAAAAAAAGTAATAAAATCACAAACTGACAATTAGATTAGCTCTCAGTGACATCTCAGTACAAAACGGAGACCGAAGTTGTGCGTATGTATGAGTGAACTTGTGTATTAACGTGTTTGTGTGCATATTCGATGTGTATACTGTATGTGCCCACACACCTTTGCTTCAGTAGAGAATAGTTGTCAGTGTTCAGACAATGGGCTAATGAAATGTCTGTCGCTGAGGAAATTAGTTTTCCAGGAATGTCATTGTGGAGAAAGCCAGGAAGTAGAACAGAAGTGATTGCCTCTGTCAAGTTATTATTGTGTTTCACTGTGTTACATCATTTACACGCAATCTCCCTAGATATGGGATACGATAGAGCCTATTCATACAAAAACAGCTAATAATATTTTGTGGTAAAGGCTCATATGAACAGCTGAAACATTTATTTCACTCTGGAAATGTATTATGTTAATTCTGAAAAACACATCAGTTTATACTTAAAAGCTGTTGTACAGTTCACAAAGTCAACACTTTTGTTTATAAAGTAAGTATAAATAATGCGATACTTAAGACAAAGTCGAAACAATAACAGTGATACTGGATACAAAAAATATTTTTTTCCCTCAAAAACAACTGAACTCATATCATGTCAGTTTGAAATGATGTTCACATTAGACCTAAGTTGAAGCAAGTTTTTACATAATGTGCTCTGACTGTGTCAAAGAATATCCTTTGGTCCCAAAATACAATAACAACATTTTGTATTAATCCTCTCTTGAAAAAAAGGATAAATCATTTGGCTTCTGTTCATCACAAAATGGCAAAATGTAATTTTAGGTGTTAAAAAGTTTGTTCTCTCGTGGACACATTTACCTGTGACATTGAAGAAAGCATCTGTGATCAGGCTGCAAGCCTTGGTTATTTTATGTCATACATCACATACAACATACAACAAGTATATGGAAACAAAATCAAGACTAATATCTTAAATAGATGACCTATTAATCCAATATAGAACATCACATTGCACTATTCACCACCAAGAGACTATGTTGAACAACGACATAATGAATCCTCTGGCACCCCTCCGGGAACCAGTAGAATGGTCTGTTCCAGCATTCCCCAGGCCGTGCGGGCCAGCTCACTAATGAGCCCACGGGGGAGCACCCACTGTCTGTGTGTTTAATAGACTGTAGCCCTGCCAAGAACTACACAGAGAAGAGGAGGGGTGTTAAAGACAAAGAGTGAGAGAGATAGAGTGAGAGAGATATCCTTATATGTGGTAAGAAACAAGTTGCTAATGCAAGAAATTCCATCATTATGATGCAGAGAGAAATACAGCAGAGAGAGAAAAGAGTAAGTCATTCGCACTATAATGTCTCCCAGTATAAGTACTCTCATTATATTATCCTTATAGCTCTAGTTAGACTTTACATTCCCAGAAAGGTAAGCTCAAATAAATTAGTAAGTAACATTTTTACAATTGTTTTTCCAATAATCTGGGTATATGACCAATAAAAATATTTTTGCTCATTTTGTTCTACAGTGGGGCAAAAAAGTATTTAGTCAGCCACCAATTGTGCAAGTTCCCCCACTTAAAATGATGACAGAGATGCACCATTTGCACCAGAGGTACACTTCAACTGTGAGAGACAGAATGTGAAAAAAAAAATCCATGAATTCACATGGTAGGATTTGTAAAGAATTTATTCGCAAATTATGGTGGAAAATAAGTATTTGGTCACCTCAAACAAGGAAAATCTCTGGCACTCACAGACCTGTAACGTCTTCTGTAAGAAGCTTTTCTGTCCCCCACTCGTTACCTGTATGAATGGCACCTGTTTGAACTCATCATCTGTATAAAAGACACCTGTCCACAGCCTCAAACAGTCAGACTCCAAACTCCGCCATGGCCAAGACCAAAGAGCTTTCGAAGCACACCAGGAAAAGTATTGTAGACCTGCACCAGACTGGGAAGAGTGAATCTACAATAGGCAAGCAGCTTGCCTAGCAGAAAAAAATCAACTGTGGGAGCAATCATCAGAAAATGGAAGACATACAAGACCACTGATAATCTCCCTCGATCTGGGGCTCCACGCAAGATCTCATCCCGTGGGGTCAAAATGATCATGAGAACGGTGAGCAAAGATCCCAGAACCACACGGGGGGACCTGGTGAATGACCTGCAGAGAGCTGGGACCAAAGTAACAAAGGTCACCATCAGTAACACACTACAACGGCAGGGAATCAAATCCCGCAGTGCCAGACGTGTTCCGCTGCTGAAGCCAGTGCATGTCCAGGCCCGTCTGAAGTTTGCCAGAGAGCACATGGATGATACAGCAGAGGATTGGGAGAATGTCATGTGGTCAGATGAAACCAAAGTAGAACTTTTTGGTATAAACTCAACTCGTCGTGTTTGGAGGAAGAAGAATACTGAGTTGCATCCCAAGAACACCATACCTACTGTGAAGCATGGGGGTGGAAACATCATGCTATGGGGCTGTTTTTCTGCCAAGGGGACAGGACGACTGATCCGTGTTAAGGACAGAATGAATGGGGCCATGTATCGTGAGATTTTGAGCCAAAACCTCCTTCCATCAGTGAGAACTTTGAAGATGAAACGAGGCTGGGTCTTCCAACATGACAATGATCCAAAACACACCGCCCGGGCAACAAAGGAGTGGCTCCGTAAGAAGCATTTGAAAGTCCTGGAGTGGCCTAGCCAGTCTCCAGACCTCAACCCCATAGAAAATCTGTGGCGGGAGTTGGAAGTCCGTGTTGCTCGGGGGCAGCCCCACAACATCACTGCTCTCGAGAAGATCTGCATGGAGGAATGGGCCAAAATACCAGCTACTGTGTGTGCAAACCTGGTAAAGACCTATAGTAAACGTTTGACCTCTGTTATTGCCAACAAAGGTTATGTTACAAAGTATTGAGTTGTATTTTTGTTATTGACCAAATACTTATTTTCCACCCTGATTTACGAATAAATTCTTTACAAATCCTACCATGTGGATTCATGGATTTCTTTTTCACATTCTGTGTCTCACAGTTGAAGTGTACCTCTGGTGCAAATTACTGACCTCTGTCATCATTTTAGGTGGGGGAACTTGCACAATCGGTGGCTGACTAAATACTTTTTTGCCCCACTGTATAAAGAGGCCCGTAATATGATGGAAACTGTTCAGAAAAGAGCTTAAAGGGTTAACAAGCATTAACAAGACTAAACTAAAGAAACACACTTTTACTTGTCATGTCTTTGAACATATGGAGTCATAAGATGGTCAGGCTGGAATATGAACCACTCTGTAAACAATTTCTCCAGAAGCTATTTAGAGTTGGGTGTTTCAATTAGGTAAATGAGATCAGAAGACTATATCACCAACTCCTATAACAAAATAAATAAATAAATAAATTGTTTTAAATAAGAAAAAGTCACAAAAGTAACTAGTGTTTGTCAAATCACTGCTTTCCATTTTTTTCCAAACACCTCTAGGCTGATACTCTGAGACAAAAATGTATAACATCATGTATGGAGAAGAAAAAAAAAGGAGATGCACACCATCACCAAAATATCATCCCAACTGTGAACCATGGTGGATGGAGCATTGTGAGAACAAAATGATGCAACTAGACATTAACCTAAAGTCAGTACCCTGATTTTAACTGACTGACATCTTCTGCACATGAAGGTTGTTCAGCTAAGACAGGCCGTAATGGGAATGGCCCCAAGATCCTCCTCATTGTTGTGGAAATATCTACAGGAAGTGTCTGATTGAGGTTGTTGCTGCTAAAGGAGGTTCTACCACCGACTAAAGTTAATTTTCCCCTTTCAGGCCTGTACTGTTAGTAATAGCTCAATGTGTTCAGTGAAGACATGAGGAGTACAGTGCTTTGTATGTTAAATGAGTAATCACACTGCTTTTGTAATTGTGACTTCCACAAAGATCAGACAGCATATTGGTGGGGGGTTAATTTACTGTGCACTCTTCAAGGTAATCCACCCTCCTTAATGCTACTACTGCCACTTGTGAGACAATAAAAGATATACTAGGGATTTGTTTTTCAAATGTAGAGTAAGAACTATATACCAGAGCTATACCTGTGGCCGAGCCTAATGTATTTTAAAATCTGGAACTATATCACCACTTATCACCATCCCATCACCACTTAGTTTCATGAGGCAAGCAGAAGATATAAAGGAGGCGTCACCCTCCATTTAAAATCACTTTTGCATCACGCCTCCTAAAAGAAAAACAAAATAATGGGAAAAAAATCCCTTAAGGCATTTTGCGATGCCAAATATTGTAACACTTATAAATGATCAGCAGAGTAAGGTGAGAATTTGGAAGTTACAAATAGACAGTAGCTCAGCATTTGTAGAAACTGTGCTTAGATGCAATCAAGCCTGCTTGTATTGATGTCCAAGATACAAAATGTTTTGTGAGCAATTTTCTTAAATACTATCTGATATGAATAATACTATTACGATTTACATGGTGAAGTTCAATCCTTTAGTATTTTTTTTTTAGGTATATACTGAAAATATATGTATGGCACATGCAACACAACAAGGTGTTTGGAAACTGACTGAAGTCTCAGAGAGTTATGACTTCAACTGCAGTCTTTACAAGCACTAGGAGGAGCAGATTAACTGCTTTATTCTTCCAGCGGTAACTGCTGTTCAAAGAACATCAGCTGTATATGTAGCTCCAAGACAGAGAGGTAAAGCTAATCCATATTTGTAAACGTAACCTCAGATATATTCTGTCAGCAGTGTTGGGGAGTAACGGAATACATGTACCGCCGTTACGTATTTAAAATACAAAATATGAGTAACTGTATTCTGTTACAGTTACCGTTTAAAAAGCTGGTATTCAGAATACAGTTACTTTGTTGAAATAAATGGATTACACTGCGGTACTTTCCTGTTTCATTTTGTCGCGGGTCAGGACTGTTTGGGTTTTGTTTGACAGCTACGTTCTGTTGTTCCAGGCGGCAGCGCTACGGTTGCCATGGTTACAGGGCGACGCTCTCTCTCTCTCTCTGCGACTGTGTTTCCTAGGTGAGAGAGCGCCTTTTCGTTGTTGTTGTTGTTGTGCTAAGCTAACAGGGAGAATGCTACAAGCATAGCTCTGAAGAATGTAGCATCATGGGCAGTGTAGTCCGTGTTGCAGAGAGAATGGACTGCCATACACGTTATGGGTCTGTGAGCGCGAGGAGGGAGGGAGAAAAAGGGGAGTGGAAAGGTAGGAGTTGTCATCGAGGAAAAACGGGAGCTGGAAGCAGGTAAATACTTCAGCCAAGCTATTAAGACTCGACTGTACACCGTGTTCGTGTTTTCCTCCGAAAACAATAAGTTCCGTTGGAGCAGCCTTTCAACGCCTCTCTCTGTCTCTCGCAAGTAAAGTTGACCCACACAACAAAGTAAAGCTAGTTTTCGGCTACGAGCCGATAGGGACCCTGCCGTATTGGTCGGAGTCGCGGACCTTCAGTAATAGTAATAAATCACACAGCAATAGTACATTCACGTTGTTGTAAAAAGCATGATAATATATTAAGTAATCCAAAGTATTCAGAATACGTTACTGTCATTGAGTAACGTAACGGAATACGTTACAGAATACATTTTGGGGCATGTATTCTGTATTCTGTAATGGAATACATTTTAAAAGTAACCTTCCCAACACTATCTGTCAGTAACAAACTATGACTTGCATCACCATTGGACACACAGCAGCACTCAAGATAGATTTAGCCCCCACCTTGACATCTTGCCCAACAACAGTTTGGCATGTGGAGGGGCTGGGGATCAACTATTCACCATGCTCTAACACATGAGACCACAGATGCAATTATAGGTAGACTACTAAAGGCATATGTTACAATTTAGTGTGTGCCATAGTATTTCACTCAAAAAGAAAAATGTCAACTTCTTGGTTCTGAGTTAAGGAACTGATGAAATAATTAGGTTGGGAAAATGTGGTATACTAAGCCTCATTCTATCAATAATTCTATGAGCTATTAAAATTCAGAATCAAGTTGCAACTGCCAGAGTCATTATACTGGTAATTGGAATGACAGCACTGCAATTTCACTTCATGACCTCAGCTGACAAGACAAGACAATGCTCTTTGCTTGTTCTAGTTTACAGACACCAGGGATGTGTTTGGTATATTCTGGTATACTCTTTTGCTGTGTTGGACTAAATCAGAGATACAGGGCTTTGAATTCCAAAACATGTACTAATATTAATTATATTTCTAGCATTATCAGCTATTGCTTAAGTTATTGTTAGTTATTGTTAAATTAAAAAGTGTAGCTTACTGGTTGAACAGGTGAACCACATGCCAGAGGGCATAAGGCTCACCTGCTGAGGCCCAGGTTCAAGTCTGCCCCAGGCTATTTCCTGTGTGTCATTCCCCCTACTTTCTCTCCCCCTTTCTTGTCTACTGTACTGTCCTGTCCCCCCAAAAGTAAAAATGCACAAAAATGAATAAAACATTTCACAAATTCCAAATCATTGACAGATTAAAATACAATTGATTCTGACCTTAGAAGAGGTTACAGAGTTTATTGGGAAAATAGATTCATGATCTCGGGTAAAACTTACAAAGCTAGACCAAAGGTTTTCTTTTGATCTATAGTATAATAGCAGTATAATAACTGTAAAAATAAAAGAAACAAAATGTTAAGATGATTAATTCAGCTTTCCAGGAGTGCATTGGCCAGATCTAACACAAGCAACAGGAAAGCAAAGCATAAGAATTTAAGTTTGTAAGGTTTAAACTCAGAATTACCAAAAATAGAAACAATTGGTTTCATCAGAAATCAATATGACTAACTGGCTTTATGGCAAGTAGTTTAAACTTTAAAAAAAAATCTCCCTTTTTCCACAGAAAGATTTATGTGCTTTGAACCCCTGGCAAAATAAAAAGAACAAGAAATTCAAATGAAAGAGTTCAAAGGCTGGGGTGATACTGAACAATAAAACCCTGTCTTTAAATGTTGATCAGTGGATTAGATTTATATCCAAACATGTTTGCACCTGTCTGCTGAGTCTGAAGTACAAAGACAAGCAGATCAGAAAAACTAAATCACTTTCTTGAGTTGAAATCTTGTGCATGTTTAAGCACACTTTTTCACGTTTCATGTGGTTTCTCTTTCCATTTAAAATCCTTTAGAAGCCAGTGCACCTGGTTTTGAATAAGCCCCCATGGCAGCAACGCAGACATTGTCTACTGACCTCGCACACTACACATCTAACACCCCAAAGAGAAACACAGGCTTGTAGACAAACAGGTAAACATCGAGGAACAAAGGCTTATAAGCTGACTTGGACAAAATAGCTGACAGGAGAAAAAATTTATGCACAAGTAATAGAGACGTGGGAAAGGACCGATTAGGTGGGAAAACCAATATGTCACAAAAAAAAGAAAAACATACCGGTACATATTAAATATAGCTGCAAGCACTGAGGAGGGGGCAAGAGGTTCAATAGGCCACTGTCACTGAGGCAACTTGATCCGGTTAATAGCCTGGATGGAAGCATGTTATGGGGACGCTTGTTGCAGCGTCTCCAAATGGTCAAATCATACAATTTTCTTCACCTTTATGTCAACAAAAGGAAATTTGAAGATACTACTTCTCATCTCACAGCTTTGTGCCAAATTTGACTGGCTGGGTATCTCTGCCAATTTTGCCAAAACTTGAAAATAAATAAATATAACCATGCAAATAATTTAATTTAATTAAAGTTTTGGGGGTTTTTTGTAAAGAAAATTAAGTATTGCATGAACTGAAGTAGTGCTCTGAACTCCACTTGATCGAATGAAGCCAACGGTACATCATTGCTAAAACTCAAACATATGTTTTACCTAATAATTATGTAAAGAACTATTAGCGAAACCAATCAGACCCACTGTGGTGTGGTGAGTTTCAATCGTGAGTTTCATGAGATTTCAGTCAAACAGGAAGCAAAAATGTTTCCTTTCCTTCCCCAAAAAAAAACAAAACATGAAGATGCACATTTCCTTGGCAGTTTTACAATTCAGTGAGACACCATCTCAACTTGGCACATGAGCTTCATCCCAGCAACAACATAGAAATCTCTTGGTCCAGACTGGGATAAGCAAAAGAACCTCTATGCTAATGATTTCTCCCAAAGCTACTTGAAGTCAGATCCTCCAGTTAAAGGAGACTTTAAAAAAAAGTCTTACAGTGTGTCTTGTGAAAGTCTAGTCTTCTCAAGAGCCATACCTGACAGGGCCTTAGAAGAAGCATAATAAGGATTCAGAAAGCTGGAAATGCTACATATCAAAGAAAGCATGTGCTCACAGTTAAAATCAACAACAGAATTACTGAAAAGATGATTATTCATTTTTTGCAAAGTAAGGCAAGGCAAGGCAAGGCAAGTTTATTTGTATAGCACAATTCA
>NW_024583112.1:0-5705 GCF_018398535.1 Haplochromis burtoni | reverse complement strand
AGGAGGAGTTCAGTTGACCTAAGATGTCCTCCAGGTCTTTGCTGTTAATAGGTTGAAACTGTTTCATGGTGTTTAAACCTGAAACACCAAGACAAGTCAGAGTGACCAATCCAAGTTGAGACTGAGTAGCCTAAGTGCAGGGTTGTTGAGTTTCTTAAGTACCAACACTGTGCCAGGCTGTTATGGTGAAGGGAGACCCAAGTGTAAAATCAAAGCTTCCATTTATCAGTTGAGCTATGTTCAGTAGTTATAAGTGCTGAGTGTTGACCAAAGAAATGAGATGAAGAATTTCAGACATGTTCTGTCAGCAGGTGGCACTGGAGCAGACCAGGACATGCTGGAGAACATCTCTTGGATGACCTGGGAACCTCAAAGTGTTCCCAGGTGGAGAGACGAAGATCTGGGTTTCTCTGCTTAAACTACGCCTCGTAAGACTCGACTACTACTAGTAGCTACTAGCAGCAGTAGCAGAAAATGGATGGATGCATGGATAAATGGAGGGATCGATTTTCCAGACTGAGATCTGAGTAAGTATTCAGTGTATTCATCCAAAGACTGCGATGTACATCTCTGTATGTTGTTAGTAAAGTCAGATTGTGATTGTTTCTAATTGTGCTTAAGGCAGAACTATTGGTCATTAAAAATACATTACTTTTTTTTAATTGCAAGCTTTTAATTTCAGGTAGATACATCTGGATCCTTTTACTCAGACAGGAACCTTCCATCTAATTGTAAAGCTAGCAAGGAGTGCCCTAAATCACTGTGCCAAATTTCAAACCTTTTTTTTTTACCCCAAAAGAGTTAAAGGCTCAATTGTCTAAGAAAAACAATAATGTATAAAGGGGAAAAAAAGTAAAGATAATATAAACTTAAGTTATACTCCGTCATATGTTGGCCTATTTTTCTTCATTTTTTGTTCATTAAACATGGGGATTAATTCTAAAAAAGGATTCTGAAGAATACGATGAGTAAGTATCCATTATTATATAACACATTTACTAACATTAACGCTAGGTGTGTGTGTGTGTGTTCATGCATATACAATGGTCATCCTATGTTAGACAAAAGGGTAGGGCCCACGACATCCCCCTCTGGTCTCCTCTCCTTTGTGGAAGATAGTGTTAAATCATTAATAGGCCCACCACCGCTGTGTGTGTATGTATGTTTGTATGTAAGGATCCATGTGTGTCAGGGGGAGTTCTGCCTTTGGCCCCGTGGCTTCTATCACTGCAATACTGTTCACACATCACTTTTTTTGCACACATGCGCACACGCACACATATATTCACACATACACTTTTCATCTTAGGCAGTTGAAGCATCATCTTGTTCAGACTCATAAATAATTTCCTGTAGCTCAGTCTGGCCTGGAAACCTGCCTTTCACTCCATGCCATCCACTCCCCCTGTCCAACTACAACTTTCTCTCTTTCTCCCTGCCATCTCCACCCCCTTCCCCACTACACTGATCCTTCTTTCTTCATTTCTGTCAGTCCCCATTTCCTCCACCATATCACTCTACTGACAAAACCAACAAATTGGCTCTGTGCCTTAGCTACTAAAAATATTTCATCTAAAAACTAATTAGCTATACTGATCAATATTTTTATATAAAAACTGGACCAAATCTAGCCTTATATGTGACAGAATTGTCAACTAGTCTCATATTGTCTTCACTTTGCTTTCCTTAGGGTAAGGGATTCAATAAACCTTAAAGAAATCAATAGAGACCATCTGTCTAGATCTAAATTCACATTTTTTGACATTTAAGACAACACTGATGCCATGGGAGCAGCTCATTCTTTTATATGGGGTGCGTGTACTCTCTATTTTTGGCTATTTCATCATGGGTTAACAGGTCACCCCTGTCAAGCAAAATTCAACTTTACTCAATAGCCTGTTGTAGCTCTCTCTCCATCAACCTTCTCGCAGCTAAGCCATTAAACACTTCAATTTTTAGCTTATTTTGTTCACATGGCAGGCTTAAGCTCTTCCCATAGTTAAACAGACTGCAAAGGTCATTCAGAAATCTCTAGTTTGCTTATATTTAAACAGTTCATGTCAGATTTGTGTTGTTTTTGCCAGGCCTTTACGTGACTAACTGGAGTACAATTGCAGCCAAAACTTCTGATATTTAGTGGAACTGTTTTCTAGATCCATTCAATATTTCATATGCCACTAACTGTCCCAAAAAGGAGGATGCTTTAAATCTCATGGTCAAATTCTGCATCATTTTTTTTCTCTAAACCTACTTTTAGAAGTTGTAGACAAAGAGCTAAGATAGAAACTTCATCTGTGCACAACCTGAAGTTAAAGCAACATCTAAACCAGATGTGGCTTTGTATTCTTCATCATGACATTTGTGATGGGGTACTTGGTAAAGTTTCCTCCTAATGACTTTTTTTGGTGCATCATCTCTGCATGGTGGAAAAATACTGCTAAAGCTTACTGCAACCACAATGAACCGTAATTTTTTTCATTTTCAGTTTTCCTTAAGAGGACCTTATTAAAGATTTTGGAAATTATAATATGGAGGTGTTTTAATATAGCCTTAACTTGATTTATAAACATCAGTTAACTTAAAGCTCCTCAGTCAATTGCTTAGAAAGCCCATGGCAGTTCTCAACCTATTCAACACGTTTTAGTGCTTCACTGAAATTGTTAATCAAGTTTTACTGTTTAACAAGTAAAAGAAAATAAAGCAACAAAACAAGTATTTTGCCCATAGGTGCCCAAACAAGGATTTGTATCTCAAACATCCAACCATATAATGTGACCACTATCTCTCCAATAATTGTAAAACCCATGAGACAAAGTTCGCCCAAATAGACAGCTCTGTAACGTGATGACAAATATTATTCTACTGGAAAAACAGCTCGTCAGGGAAAGGGAGACTGGGAGGAGAGAGAAAATGGAGTGTGAGAGGGAGAGATGGAAAAAGAGTGAGGCAGGTTGGGTCTTAGGATGAGTGTCTGGTCCCTAAGGCTGTGTGTGAGTAGTGTGTGTTTCCATCAGCATACTCTCTCAGCTCAATAATGATAAATAAGTCAACCTTCTCTCTCCTCCCCTACACCCCTCTCCTCGCTCCTGTCACACACACACACACACACGCACCTCTTCTCTGTTCATCTACCCCCCTACACTCCCAGTGGTAATGAAGCAACAGTAGGTACTAGCTGACAACTGTGCAGACCGGTTTCATCTATATTCATTCTGCTATAGTGGGCCACCACAGCAAGACCCTTTCTGCACCTGAGAGACAAAACAACATCCATCCATCTCCTTCTTTCCTTTTACCTGTTCACTGTATATCACTGTCTACCAAATGTGTCCCTAATCCGTGGGAAAAGGTCACCGTGTAAAAATACTAGAAAGAAAAACACTGTATATTTCTTTATGTGATGTGGGAGTACTTTCTTAATAGACATGCTTCAAAAAGCACAAGCCCATTTCTAATCTTTATTTTAGTGTTAAATCAACTACAGTCTTATAAGTTCACTTTTTTTTTTAAAAACACAGTAATGTAAAAGGCAAAGTAAGAAAAAGGGATGAAATAAGACAGAAAAAGAAAAAAGTGAAGGAAAAAATTGCAAAAAGGAAAGAAGTATCTACATTTCTACTTGTGTTTCTGCTCCATCTACTGTATATGTGTGTCTGGAGGGTCCTAATTGCTGCTGAGGTCAGACTGCTGAGCAGTAAAGGGTTGTGTTTGATGCAGGTAAGAGTGCGAATGCGCACATGTGTGTGTGTGTGTGTGACTGCTCTGCATGCCCTTGACTTGCAGCTGGCAAACAACGCTTTAGGCCCCCACAGCTGCCTCATCATTACAGTTCACAGGGATCCCCTGCCACACACTCTTGCGCACACACACACACACACAGTGAGAGAGACTTAGTCACAGCTACACAGGCACAGACAAACAGACACATGCAGACATACACAGAGACACTCACCCCTTCCCGCAGGCTCCTCATTAAGCCAGTGTAGGCGGCAGCGGGAACGAACCACAGTCCCTCTGGGGAGCCTCTCTTCTTCTCCTGATAGAGAGGCATAGAAAAGAGAGGGAGAAAGGGTGAGAGAAGAGAGATGGAGGGGATACAGTAAAGGGAGGAGGGGGCAGTGGAGGAGTAGAGTGGGAGTCAGAGAAAGGCAGAGTGTAGGAGATGCGGAGTGCAGCAGAGAGGAGTTGAGGAAAGGGTAAGAAAAGGGTGCAAAAGGAGCCAGGGCATCTTTATTACTTAACTGCATTTGCAATACTCAAATTAAGACTTTTTCCATCAAAATATTTTAAAAATATAGGAACAAGGTACATGTGAGTATTATAAATAGTGTATTTTCATTGACTATTTAAGAAACAATCTGTTATCTATTAGTATTAGTAGTAAATGACATTTCAAAAAATAGTTGAAATAATGTGTTACAACTTCCTATGGACTAGGCTGATGGTTTTGGTTGCTCTGTCAAACCATAAACTCACACATAATTCTGAATAATCCTGAAATTATCATGTATTTTATATTAATCTGGGAAATCTAGTATGGTATTTTTTCCTGTGAATGTTCAGTCATCAAAATGTTGCCACTGTATTTTCAGTTATTCACATGATCATATGTTTACCATTTACTTCTTATCCTGACAAAATAGGCTTTACATTTATATTGTCTTACTAACTGTCTTAAAATCCACAAAATTGAGATAAATTCAACAATAATTCAACTTTTTTTTTTATCAAACAATTCTCTGTTCCATTGCAATTGTATAGGCTCTGGGCTACATCTAACCTTGAGGATAAAGTCAGCACTGGAGGCTATAGCTAATCGTTGTCATTGACTGGGGCTGCAGGAGAGTAAAGAAGATCATTTTACCAGGGGACACTTACAGAGCCATTCCACATTACTCAAACTGTTTCTCCTGCCATTATAGAGACAAAGTGGGTCCACATGGCTGGTAGAGCTCAGATCCATGAAGGATTTTTATCTGAACTGTTTGTAATTAAGACATTTGCTTTCACTAATGCTGCTAAATTAACTTAACTATTTATTAAGGTGTTAAAGACAGCCGTGTACTGTTAGCTGACAGCATGAGACAACAAAACACCCAATTTTACTTACTATTTAAAATCAGTCTGATAATATGTTAATTCATCCTTGTAAAGCCCAATAAGGATATAGGTTTTTATGGTGGTTTTTTTTTTCAAGGGTATATCTAGCCTCAAGAACACAGGAAGCAATGTAGCTGACACTAAGCAGAAAACCTATCAGATCATCAGACCACCAACCTTGAGACTCTAAAAACAGTCCAAAAAAAAAAAAACGCCTGTGTTTTTGGAGATCCAATTCTTAAACTGGCATGGAATGAAAAAACGTCAAGGTTAAAACACGTTTTCATGGAGGGGTCCTTTTAAAGAAGTTGACTCAGAGAAATGTTGTGGATATATGCACTCAACATCATGAAACCAAAAAGAAGTTAATTTGAAACACTTGAATTAGTTTGTGACTTTTCAAGACAATGATATCCACCAAATATATCCACCAAAAACTTTATTTAATTATGCTGCATTCAAGAGAAACTGAGTTTTGAAAAGATAAACGTGACCATTTCAGTCTTGATGGTGCATCAAGGACAGCCAGAACCATTGAAAAATACAATTTCATATCACCAGGCCTAGATATATATACACACACACACATATATATATATATATAT